>NW_027010360.1:0-32767 GCF_036934945.1 Oncorhynchus masou masou
CTACTGTACATTACATTGTTGTTACTGTATTTTAATATGCTGGATTCTTGACAGGGCTAATATATCTACTGCTGTATATATCATTAGCAGTATATATTTTGGTGTATATATATAGTATGCATATATTGCATTTGGATTACTGATAAGTGTTATTTGGGTTGGTAACCAGATTCTCGTTCTGACATTCGTGATTTCTTTGTTTCTCGTATTTGATTATTATTTGTGTACTTGTTTGACATTTTAACTTAGAGCTATTAACAGAAGCATTTCACTGCACCCGCTATATAACATCTACTAAACTGTGTAGGCAACCAATAACCTTTTGATTGGATTTGAACAAAACAGCAGGCAGCAGGCAGTTACCTTCACAGAGTTGAGCTGACGTGCGCCCCCGGTGGCTTTCTTGTGGACCAAGCGGGATTTGAACCGACAGCCCTGGTCATTTCAGCTACTCAGAACCACACAGAGGACAAAAGACATGAAAGACGGTTCAATGAAACAAAGAGACAGTAGAAATTCCCTCCCAATTTATTCATCTAGAGAGAGAACAGTGTGGGTCCACGTTCATATACTTTGTTAGGTCAATAATATGGGTCAGTGTGCTTTGTATTGGTATTGATGATCTTCTCCGCAGTCCGGCAGACAAGAGATGCCTCCAGAAACTGCACCATTTGCAAAGGGGTGCTGTGATTGAATTTGGAAGGCCAGATGGATTTTGTATGTAATTTTCAGGAAGCCTGGCAGGTCTCCCATTGCCTGTGTTCATACCATCACTTTGTGCCCAAAATGAGTGGATGTTTCTCTCTCTGTCTCTCTCTCTCTCTCTCTCTCTCTCTGTCTCTCTCTGTGTCTCTCTGTGTGTCTCTCTCTCTCTCTCTCTCTCTCTCTCTCTCTCTCTCTCTCTCTCTCTCTCTCTCTCTCTCTCTCTCTCACTTTAATCCCAGCCAGCGAAAGCGTGCCCCAGTCAAATGGAATAGGACTATGAATGATTCATCTTCATAACTGTGGTCTCTCTCTCCTTTTCGCTCGCTGTCTCTCAACCTCTCTCTCTCTCTCTCTGCCTACCTCACTCTTCCTCTCTTCCACTCTCTCCATCTCTCATCTCATCCACCCTACCTCCCTCCCTCTATCTCTCATCAATCTTCAATCCCTCTCATCTCTCTGTCTGACAACAACAACAATAACCCCAGCGTAGGTAATTAGATTACATAGCAGAGCGGTCCAGAGTGTAAATTGCTGCCTCCAACCTGATTCATACTCATAGGCCTTTTCATCCATTACACCATGACCAACCTAACATGATTCAGAGGGGCGAGTCAGGGCTTCCTAGACTTCTCCAATCTGCTCCCGAATGACATCCAAACTAATAAACTAATGAGTATACAGTAGATGGGCTATACCTCCATTTGAAATCTGCCCGCAAGGGAAAATCATTGAAGAACCTCCACCATTTTTACAGACAAAAATTTCTATAATATCAGCGGTCTGGGGACATTGGCTGTTGACTGAACAAACATTAGCTAACATGATCAGCAATGGCGTCTTCCACTGAGACAGACGCCTTTTTTCCAGTGGGATGGTCTCATCATCGTTTAGGTCAGTAGCATTGAAGGGTGGCAGGTGGGACCTGGCGTTAATGAACATGAAGTGAAAAAACACTAATTGCATCTGGGCCCTCTGTAGGTAGTTCCCAGAATTAGGATCGCTGGACGAGCCCACAAACATGAATGGCATGGAGAGAGTAGCGACATGGAGAGAGAGAATGACATGGAGAGAGAATGGCATGGAGAGAGAAAAGACATGGAGAGAGGGAGAAATGACATGGAGAGAGAGAATGGCATGGAGAGAGAGAGAATGACATGGAGAGAGAAATGACATGGAGAGAGAAAGACATGGAGAGAGAGAATGACATGACTTGAGAGAAATGACATGGAGAGAGAGAAATGATGGGAGAGAGAGAATACATGAAGAGAGAGAGAATGACATGAAGAGAGAGAATGACATGGAGAGAGAATGGGAGAGAGAATGGCATGGAAAGAGAGATGGCATGGAAAGAGAGAATGGCATGGAAATAGAGAATGGCATGGAAAGAGAGAATGGCATGGAAAGAGAATGGCATGGAGAGAGAGAATGGCATGGAGAGAGAATGGGAGAGAGATAATGGCATGGAAAGAGAGAATGGCATGGAGGAGAAAATGGCATGGAGAGAGAGAATGGCATGGAAAGAGAATGGCATGGAGAGAGAGAAATGGGAGAGAGAGAATGGCATGGAAAGAGAGAATGGCATGGAGAGAGAGAATGGCATGGAAAGAGAGAATGGCATGGAAAGAGAGAATGGCATGGAAAGAGAGAATGGCATGGAGAGAGAGAATGACATGAAGAAGAAAGAAAGGGAGAGAGAGAATGACATGAAGAAAGAGAACGGGGAGAGAGAATGACATGAAGAAAGAGAAAGGGGAAGAGAGAAATGACATGGAGAGAGAGAAAGGGAGAGAGAGAAGGAGCCAGCATGGAGAGAGAGAGATGACATGGAGAGAGAGAATGACAAGAGAGAGAAAGGGAGAGAGAGAAATGACATGAGAGAGAGAAAGGGAGAGATAGAAATGACATGGAGAGAGAATGGCATGGAGAGAGAGAATGGGAGAGAGAGAATGACATGGAGAGAGAATGACAGGAGAGAGAATAGGAGAGAGAGAGAAAGGGAGAGAGAAGGGAGAGAGAGAATGACAGAGAGAGAAAGGGAGAGAGAGAAAGGGAGAGAAGAAGGGAGAGAGAGAAGGGAGAGAGAGAATGATGAGAGAAAGGGAGAGAGAATGGGGAGAGAGAAAGGGAGAGAGAGAAAGGGAGAGAGAGAGAGCCAGGGCAGGCTGACATCGGAGTCACTCAGGTCAACCGCTTTTTTATCTGCTACTTAATATAGAAAATATATGAATAACAAAGCATATTAAAACAAGACTGTGAAGAAAATAAAGGGTAATTGATATCTCTGCTTCTTCTCCGTGATACGCGAGTGAAATGATGAAAGTAGAGATGGAGGTTTATCATATACTCCAGACTCCCTGAGTCGGGCCGGGCGGAAACCTGCGGGATCCTGCAGTGCCCAAATCAAAGAGTTCTGCATGGGGGTCCCGGCAGATTTAGTCGCCTGAAACACCCTTCAACCATACCTCGGGCAGGCGTCAACACTTGCTCCCTTCCTCCCTACACTCTTAGAAAAAGAGTTCCCTTTTAGTGTAAGAGTTGTTTAAAAAGACTGAAATTTGAGCCAGTTTCAGTGGGGACGGAGTTTTACCTGCCTGTTACATCACCAGGCAGTAAATTAGTTAATAGACTAGGAAGAGAGAGATCCAAACCCTCTCTGCAAATATGAGCTAGTTTTCAGTTGTCCCCTCCCCAGTCAGACCACTCCAAGATAGTTCGAGTAAAATTCTGCTTTAGAAATTGCTCTTTGCTAAGAAGCTATTTTTGTATCTTTTTTTAAACCATTTTAATTGAAAACAATCACAGTAAGGCACCTCATTTTTACCCAGAAATGATTTGATATTGAGATAAAAACGGCTGCATTAGGCCTCACCGTGTCATTCACTCAGAGAGAACAATCACCTCGCACTGACTGCCTTCCTTTGTACTCAGAAGGAGGGAATCATCAAACCCAATCCATCCGTTTTATCAAGGCCAGCCAGGGCTAACAGCTATTTCAAATACATCTTTCAACATGGAACCTAACAGCCGATATACCTCTTCAAAGGCCTTTTTGTTAGCGTCATCCAAGCACGGAGGAAGGTGGTTTGAAAGTGTACATTAGCATTACTGAAAGGTACGCTTTCCCTGTGGTTGTAGCTTATCACACCACGTGGAGTATGGTCACCATTAGCGCTACCTTTTAAGCAATGTCAAATGTAAGCTCTTTCAAAATCAGGGTGTTCCTGGTTTGGACAGTTTAAAGAAACCACGACAACTACAGGCACGATCCTCGTTGTGGCCTATTGTGTCCTTGCGGCGAGAAAAGGACTACATCAATTGATTGATAACATTTGATCCCACCAAAATCTATCGATCGTTATCACTCCACACCCCTTGATGAGGCCAGGTAGCTTTAGTATTGAACCAACAGACTAATTATCAACCTGTCAGATAGAAAGCATATCATTCCAAGAATAACAGATAATTTCACAACATCACATCAAGTGTAGCATCACATCAAGTGTGTCTATAAGACATGAACCTGCCTTACAGACACCATGTACCCAGGACACGGCATTCCAGGAAGCCAAGTGCATCAGCCCTGGCCCCTTAAAAGCCTTCAAACTCACCCAGGAATCCTCCCAATGATGATTCAGCCACTAAAGATAATTAAACTATCAAATAAAGTTCTCCTTCGAGACTTTCCCCCCAAGCCAATAAAACGAAATGGTGTCTTAATGTCATATTCAGGATTTCGCTGGCGTTGAGGTAGCAACGGTAATCAAAATTGTTAAAGGTTTTAATAAAGTTGGACAATGGATGAAGATACTCCAAACTTTTGAATTTTTACAATCCATCAGATATTGACAAATTATAACACATTACACATTGTACAGGCACAGACAAATAACGACTGGAGTTCAGTGATTTTGGTGGGAATTCAAGAATTCAACTTATTGTAAAATTTCCCACATTTTTTCTTAGAAGGCACTCATATAAATGTTATTGTATCGGGTATTTTTTATATATTTTGGGTTAAAAATATTTTACATTTGCATAAATACACATACATTTACATATATAAATATATTAACATAAAGGGGTGGAACAGGGCTGCAACAACCATCCATTCCTCTGTCTACCCAACCTGCACTGTCTAGACTGAGTCATTAATTACTGTTGTTTTCACATTCTCTTGCATAATTCAACAAGTGTGTCAATAGCAGGATACCCTGAGATTGAAAATCAACACGCATGGCTCTAGATTACAGCTATCTAAACACACTTTACATTGTTTGCGAGATCAGGCATAATATCATCACATTTTCTGACGTTGTTTTCATTTCAGTGCATCTAATTTGTAAACATTTCAACTGTCTTACATTATTACTTGTTTAAATTCCACCACAAATGTACACCAACGCAAATAAAGTTATCTTTCTTCTCTTGCGTGTGATGTAAGTGTCGAGCCGGTGAGTTAAATCCTCAACAAAACGTTGGCGTTCTTATAGATTTAACGGAAAGACAATGTATTCCATTGAGGCTACTTCAGCCTTTCCCTGGGTGTGTTTGACAGGTCATTACAAACATTTCCGCGGTCGTAACGCTAACGGGGGAAAATTACAGGCACAAGCAAAAGTATGAAAGAGTCACAAGAGTAAAAATGAAAGAAATGAATCCAGCAAAATGTAAATTACAAGTGAATTTTGCACCTCTAAAACACAGGAAGTAGATGGCTGAAAAAGACAGACCCTCAGGTGGGCGGGGCGTTGCTACATGCCCTGCAGGCTGTTTGTCTGATACCCTCCCTATGGGTTTATACAGTATATTATGCCTGTGACTACTGTGGAACTGTACAGCTAAGCCATATACAGATATAGGATCTTCATCTGATCACTCCGTTGCAGGAAATTGAAAACTTGTAGTTTATTTGTCCACCTCAAAAATTGAAGGACAAAAAATATATACATAGGAAATAGACCCTATTACATGAGACGATACGCATGTCCTCTATATCACATACTGTACCACATGACTCGTTACATGTTTAATACACCCCTATTACACAACGACCTATTGGAGGTTAAGAGGTCATCACTCACTGGAGCTGACCCAGCCCTGTGATATTATCAGTCCAATTTACTGAGCAATCACTCCATGTTCTCCAGGCTGAACACAACAAATGGATAATTGTGACAGAGGGGAATTTATTTGTAAAAAAATGTATTCGTTATTTTACCAGGTAAGTTGACTGAGAACACGTTCTCATTTGTAGCAACGACCTGGGGAATAGTTCTAGGGGAGAGGAGGGGGGATGAATGAGCCAATTGTAAACTGGGGATTATTAGGTGACCGTGATGGTTTGATGGCCAGATTGGGAATTTAGCCAGGACACCAGGGTTAACACCCCTACTCTTACGATAAGTTCCATGGGATCTTTAATGACCGCAGAGAGTCAGGACACCCGTTTAACGTCCCATCCAAAAGACGGCACCCTACACAGGGCAGTGTACCCAATCACTGCCCTGGGGCATTGGGATATTTTTTAGACCAGAGGAAAGAGTGCCTCCTACTGGCCCTCCAACACCACTTCCAGCAGCATCTGGTCTCCCATGCAGGGACTGACCAGGACCAACCCTGCTAAGCTTCAGAAGGAAGCCAGCAGTGGTATGCAGGGTGGTATGCTGCTGGGATGACATCTGTCACGTTGGTATGAAGAGATGCGGAAGACAGGCGCAGGAATGCATCATCTTTTTTTAATTATACCCCAAATTATGGCGCGTCGTGTAAAGGCACGAGGACGAATACCAGACAAACACGCAACAAACACACAGGGTTGAAACCCAAACAAAAGAGTGAAGAGTACTTTGAATAAATAACACTAGCGGACGATGATTAACACACAGGACCGTAATCATCTGGGCAATCCACAAGGGCCCGAAAGCCCAAAACACACAGCACAGGTACTCACATGCACCAACGGACATGGTAACAATAATGGACAGCACAATGGCAATCAAAGAGCACACTTATACTGGTACTAATGAGAGGGAATAGGGGACAGGTGAGCATGATGAAAGTTCCGGAGGGATCCGTCACAACGTCCCTCCTCCTTTGATATAGAACTTGAGTTGTGTCCATCTTGAACACATTTCCCTTATTCAGCACCACCAATTCCTTATCTATAATACTGAACAAAAATATAAAGGCAACATCCCATGTTTTATTAGCTGAAATAAAAGAACCCAGAAATGTTCCATATGCACAAAAAGCTTAACTCTCCAATTTTGGGCTCAAATTTGTTTACATTCATGTTAGTGAACATTTCTCATTGGCCAAGATAATCCATCCACCTGACAGGTGTGGCATATCAAGAAGCTGCTTAAACAACATGATAATTACACAGGTGCGCCTTGCGCTGGGGACAATAAAAGCCCACTCAGAAATGTTCTGTTTTGTCACACAACGCAATGCCACAGATGTTTCAAGTTTTGAATGAGTGTGCAATTGGCATGCTGACTGCAGGAATATCCACCAGAGCTGTTGCCAGATAATTTAATGTTCATTTTTCTACCATGAGCCTCCAGGCCTCACAACAGTTTTAGGGAATTTGGAAACTTGACAAACCGGCCTCACAACTGCAGCACACGTGTAACCACACCAGCACAAGACCTCCACATACAACTTCTTCACCTGTTGGATCGTCTGAGACCAGCCAGTCAGACAGCTGATGATTCTAATAAAGCCTTCTTTTGTGGGGAAAAACTCAAAAATATGGATCTAGAGATTTTTCATGATTGGGCAGGGCGCAGCCATGGGTGGGCCTGGGAGGGCATAGGCCCACCCACTGGGGAGCCAGTCCCACCTTTGGATGTGCCCCTGCCCAGTCATGTGAAATCCATAGATTAGGCTTAATGAATTCATTAACCACCCTCCAGTACATCCTCTGTAGCAGACCTGAACTAAACCTCCCTGTACGGTTCTATTTCCATAGTTCTCCAGGCAGTTGGATCTAGTGGTTGGGTGGCCGGTCGAGCTGGCCAAGTGTTGTCCAGTGAGGTTTAATGATACACCGACCACATACTGCTGCTGTGTTCTGACCACAGGAGGTTGATGTCACCTTAATTAGGGAGGATGGGCTCATGGTAGTGGTTGGAGCGAAATGGTATCAAACACATCAAACACATGGTCTCTATGTGTTTTGATGCCATGCCTTCGCTACGTTCTAGACGATATTATGAGCCGTTCTCCCTCAGCAGCCTCCACTGGTTCTGACCGTAGGATGGGTACAGGCGGTGTGGAGAGACGACTGATCTGGGAGCTGTGAGGGACCTGACTACAACAACCAGATGCCCAAGAACAAACTGGCCTCAGAACTGTAGGAGTGCCAACTACCACAGCCAGATGCCTAGGAATAGACAGCATGGTAACTGACCTCAGAGCAGCAGAACACTGGACGACCACATCGACAGCTAAATGCCCTTGGTATAAACTGACTCTAGATCAGTGGAAGGCTGTCGGCCATATCCAAACATCCAGGTAACAGATGGCAAGAACATGTGTCTGAGGGAGAAAGAGAGAGCGAGAGAGAGAGAGAGTGAGCGAGAGAGAGAGAGAGAGAGAGAGCGAGAGAGTGAGCGAGAGAGTGAGCGAGAGAGAGAGTGAGCGAGAGAGAGTAAGCGAGAGAGAGAGTGAGCGAGAGAGAGAGTGAGCGAGAGAGCGAGCGAGAGAGAGAGCGAGCGAGAGAGAGTGAGCGAGAGAGAGAGCGAGCGAGCGAGAGTAAGTGAGAGAGAGAGTGAGCGAGAGAGTGAGCGAGAGAGAGGTGAGCGAGAGAGAGGGTGAGCAAGAGAGAGTGAGCGAGAGAGAGAGAGAGAGTGAGAGTGAGAGTGAGAGAGAGAGAGAGTGAGAGTGAGAGAGAGAGGAGAGAGAGAGAGAGAGAGAGAGAGAGAGAGAGAGAGAGAGAGAGAGAGAGAGGGAGAGTGAGCAAGAGAGTGAGAGAGAAAGAGAGAGAGAGAGAATGAGAGAGAGAGAGAAACCTCAGAGCCCCCTGGCACTTTTTAAATGTTATATGGCTTGGACAAGGTGGTCGGTTCCTTGCACATGATACAAAATGTCACTTCATGCCAGCCGACAACGGTACAAGGACCTTTTCAGGGACTTCTTCCCCTTGGTATTTGGAATTACATAGCCTACCCGGAAGGTACTGGGGCAGAATTCAGTTGGACAAGCAGAGTGTTTTTACCACTGAAAGCTCTCTTCACAGGTCTCGGTGGAGACGCTAACAAATCGGGCCACACACGCCTGTCACACACACACACTCACACACCTGTCACACACACAGTCCCACACACACCTGTCACACACAGTCATACAGATGTAGAGTTCTAATATGAGGCAGTTTGCTACAGGAGGAAAATAATCATTATGTGGATTATAGTTAATGGACTTTTTAAGACTAGAATACACTACACGTTTGCATTTCCTGCTGTGGTGGTAGAAGATACTCATATAAGGGCAGTTCTAGGATCAGCTCCCCTTCCCCAAATCCTAACCTTAGGGAGAAACAAGCCTGATAGGATGATAAAATCTGACCTCAAATCAGTCTCTGAGGACAACTTCCCACTACATCCTCCAGACAGAACATGTAGCCTGTGTCAGAAATGTGTCTTACTACTTACTAGAGCTACATACTGTGTACTAATACTACACACTATTTATAATGTTCTGTTTAGTGAAAACGAATGCAGTAAGTGACACGTATCAACATACTAGACTCACCTATACTGAGATCTAATGCGCAACCGTGTTGTTTCCCTCCATTGGTTTATTTTGGTAGCGCCTCCCTTATCTCATTATCAGGTGAATATCAGCTGTTGTCAAACACACACCGGTCTGAAAAAGCGATTATGTTCATAAATAGCATGCAGCGAATTAATGTCGAAAAGAGTATGACATCCTGGCACTTAAAGCATACAACATTTTCAAAATGTTTCACACTATAAAATGTTCTATGTTCGCATACCCAAAATGCTTACTGTTTAGAACACAAGTACAGGTATTCTGACACAGATAGAGGCCTAGTAACAGTGACCAGCCACACAGACTGACTGATAATGGGTCCCATTTAATTACCCAAACATGACAGCACAAACAGTCCATATCGACATGCCTCATCTAATCACCATTTAATTACCCAAACATGACAGCACAAACAGTCCATATCGACATGCCTCATCTAATCACCATTTAATTACCCAAACATGACAGCACAAACAGTCCATATCGACATGCCTCATCTAATCACCATTTAATTACCCAAACATGACAGCACAAACAGTCCATATCGACATGCCTCATCTAATCACCATTTAATTACCCAAACATGACAGCACAAACAGTCCATATCGACATGCCTCATCTAATCACCATTTAATTACCCAAACATGACAGCACAAACAGTCCATATCGACATGCCTCATCTAATCACCATTTAATTACCCAAACATGACAGCACAAACAGTCCATATCGACATGCCTCATCTAATCACCAGCCACCAATTAGAGCCAAAACTGTATATACTAGGGCCACAATCCACAGAGGGTTGTCCACAAAAATAGAACAATTTTAGCTTTAGAGGCATTAATGTTGCCATGGGGATTTCCTCTGGCAGTGTCTTCTTCTAACAACCGAACAGTCTAACCAATGCTCTAGGTGACGAGGCTCGCCATAGCCAGACGCGGTGATAAACACACTCCTACACACACACACACACACCACTGAAACAATTATTTGACGGATGCGTCAATATCCCGTTGACCCAATAAACCTTAACTCAATATCACTTCCTTCTCATCGGTAGAGGCGACCACGAAATTGCCTGTCACCAACTATTAGGTCATACAAGGTAGAGTAGGAGGAGATTATTTTCGGATATCGGGGGGAAATTGCATTTTGTTGAAGATTGGAGAGGATGATTATGTGGTGAAGTTGAAGTCTCAGTATCATTTCAATTTATGTTGGGGATCCCAGGAGTTATTTACCTGTATTGAAGTCACCAACTACAGATCTGATACGTTGATGTATATGGAGGACTTTTAGAACTTGGTAGAGTGGGTACTTACAGCATACACCCCATTTAACCGCCACAACGCACTTTAACGATGCTATAGTCCATTTGTGGTATTCTATTTAATATCTAGTACAGGAACATATACACACTCAGGAACAGCAGCAACACATAGAGATCGACACTACATGTCCCTCTGTGCATAGTTACGATACAGTATCAACCCCCTGATTCAATTTAATAGGAATGTTTTTCTGGTGACTTAAGTGACCCGTTAAGGCCAAATAGGGCAACTGGCTAGCGGTAATGTTCTGGATGATTGCTCGCATAAGAAGAGTCAATGTGGTTGAACGCACTGGTGGGCGGGATTGTATTAGTAGGAACATGACAGAATATGATTCCTGTCATATTGTACACTAACAAGGCTCAAGGGTGTACCTTGAAGTTGCAGCACCACTCCAAATGTAACTAGTATTTACTAACCCTTGTGTGGAGTTCATGTTTTTGTTATTCACCCAATGTTCGGGGGTCTGCTTGACCCACAACATAGTTGGGTTTTTAAAACAGTACAGCCCATAACAATTCAAGTAAAAAGACTTACTGCTTAGATGTTGACTTATATCAATTATAAGCAATATAGATATATATTTTTTATATATATAGATATTTTATTTTTTAAATAAAACAAATCAAGACATAGGTGGAGTAAGTCATGTTTATCATGAATAAATATCAATGAAACATCACTATAGATCACTGTAGTTTCACACACTACAAAGGGCAAAGAGTGTGAGAAAACATGAACACACATATGCACACACTTCACCCTCACCACATACACACAGATCCCCCTCTCACACACTTCACCCTCACCACATACACACAGATCCCCCTCTCACACACTTCACCCTCACCACATACACACAGATCCCCCTCTCACACACTTCACCCTCACCACATACACACAGATCCCCCTCCCCACACTCACCCTCACCACATACACACAGATCCCCCTCACACACTTCACCCTCACCACATACACACAGATCCCCTCTCACACACTTCACCCTCACCACATACACACAGATCCCCCTCACACACACTTCACCCTCACCACATACACACAGATCCCCCTCTCACACACTTCACCCTCACCACATACACACAGATCCCCCCTCTCACACACTTCACCCTCACCACATACACACAGATCCCCCCTCTCACACACTTCACCCTCACCACATACACACAGATCCCCCTCTCACACACTTCACCTCACCACATACACACAGATCCCCCTCTCACACACTTCACCCTCACCACATACACACAGATCCCCCCTCTCACACACACTTCACCCTCACCACATACACAGATCCCCCTCTCACACACTTCACCCTCACCACATACACAGATCCCCCTCTCACACACTTCACCCTCACCACATACACAGATCCCCCTCTCACACACTTCATCCTCACCACATACACACAGATCCCCCTCTCACACACTCACCCTCACCACATACACACAGATCCCCCCTCTCACACACTTCATCCTCACCACATACACACAGATCCCCCTCTCACACACTCACCCCTCACCACATACACACAGATCCCCCTCTCACACACTTCACCCTCACCACATACACACAGATCCCCCCTCTCACACACTTCATCCTCACCACATACACACAGATCCCCCCTCTCACACACTCACCCTCACCACATACACACAGATCCCCCTCTCACACACTTCATCCTCACCACATACACACAGATCCCCCTCTCACACACTCACCCTCACCACATACACACAGATCCCCCTCTCACACACTTCATCCTCACCACATACACACAGATCCCCCTCTCACACACTTCACCCTCACCACATACACACAGATCCCCCTCTCTCACACCACCCTCACCACATACACACAGATCCCCCCCCTCTCACACACTTCATCCTCACCATACACACAGATCCCCCCTCTCACACACTTCACCCTCACCACATACACACAGATCCCCCCCTCACACACTTCATCCTCACCACATACACACAGATCCCCCCTCTCACACTTCACCCTCACCACATACACACAGATCCCCCTCCCACACACTTCATCCTCACCACATACACACAGATCCCCTCTCCCACACTCACCCTCACCACATACACAGATCCCCCACACACTCACCCTCACCACATACACACAGATCCCCCTCTCCACACACTCACCCCCTTCCCCCCACGGTCTGTCAGTATGGTATCAGTGATAACAGCACAGTGATGGGATGATGACGCCAGAGATGGCGTCCTTCCTATCCTGCTGAGTACGCATCATGTACGTAATTTGGGGAGGCAGGTAGCCTAGCGGTTAAGAGCATTGAGCCAGTTACTGAAAGGCCGCTGGTTCGAATCCCCGAGACAACTAGGCAAAAAATCTGCCGATGTGCCCTTGAGCAAAGCACTTAACCATAATTGCTCCTGTAAGTCGCTCTGGATACAGGTGTCTGCTAAATGACTCAAATGTAAATGTCATCTACAAAGATTGTGTTGCAGTGGATAGCTACCGTCTTACTGCTATTTCATCAACATTTCTGTCAAATTCTGCATTTGTCTGTTTGGTCCCAAAATATTTTTACATAATATTACCGAGATCATTTTCTATTACCGAAAACAGCTTCTGGACATCAGAACAGCGATCACTAACCTCGATATGGATGAAGATTTTTACTTCAACGAGTCTGAAACTGGTGATGAACTGCTCATTCCAGACCAGACCCTAATCCCCAAACAAGCGGGCTCCCTGATGAGACTTCGTCGATGAGTAAATAAACTGCCTCTACCCTCCTTTCTATTGGTGAACGTACAATCACTGGACGAGCTCCATTCGAGACTGTCCTATCAACGGGACCTAAAGAACTGTAATATGTTTCACGGAGTCGTGACTGAACAAGGACGTGGATAATATATATCTAGCTGGTTTTTCTATGCATTGTCAAGGCCGAATGGCAGCTTCGGGTTAAGAGGAGGAGGTGGGTGTCTCTTTGTTAACAACAGCTGGTGTGCAATCTCTAATGTTAAGGAAGTCTTGAGGCTCACCTGAGTTAGAATAACTCATGATAAGCTGCAGACCATACTATTTACCAAGAGAGTTTATCTCTATTTTTCATAGCTATCTATTTACCTTAGCTGGCACTAAGAACACACTCAATGAGATGAAAAGGGCTACAGGTATACTTTTTTTTTGTAAAAGAAAAACCGAAAAAAGAACACCTCACTGCACAAATTGGACTGTGTAGAAACAGCCATTTGATGTATACTATACTCTAATTTGCACTGTACTATGTATTAGGCATAGATATTGTGTGTATGTACTGAGATGTAGGCTGTGGTGGTCCGTGACGTGTATGTATGTACTTCAGTCCTTGACTAATAATGTTCTGTACTATGTATTATCCTCTCTTGGGTAGGGGGTAGTATTGTCACCTCCTCTTCTATTTTCAACTTTCACCTCCACCTCTGAAAAGTGTTAGGGTCAGCAGTCTCTCAGTCAAAGTTTTCCTCATCTGGTGTGTCATCTTTGGAAGATTCTTTATGAATGAAATCCCTTTGTGCTAAGTGATAAAGAACACTATCATTGAAATAAGAGGAATTGTGCATTCCTATGCGCATGCCCTACCGCACAGTGCGATGCTGATGGACCCGTTAGGACGTCATGTTAGACTAGAATCTCAGGTTAAGGATAGCCTTATTAACCAGCGGACAAGAGAGAGAGAGAGTGAGTGAGTGAGTGAGTGAGTGAGTGAGTGAGTGAGTGAGTGAGTGAGTGAGTGAGTGAGTGAGTGAGTGAGTGAGTGAGTGAGTGAGTGAGAGAGAGAGAGAGAGAGAGAGAGAGAGAGAGAGAGAGAGAGAGAGAGAGAGAGAGAGAGAGAGAGAGAGGAGTGAGGGTGGTGGTGGTGAGTGAGTGAGTGAGTGAGTGAGTGAGTGAGAGAGAGAGAGAGAGAGAGAGAGAGAGAGAGAGAGAGAGAGAGAGAGAGAGAGAGAGAGAGACTAGATGGTATCATCCTGGAAGAAAAAGGGTTCTCCAGCCACCACATGCTACTCAGGGCCTTTGAAGGTGATGGTAAGCAAATGGGGTCTGAGTGTTGCCGAGGACGTGTCACCACTTAACAAATGGAGAATTTCCCGAAGAAGTCACCCCCAGTGTGGTTAAGTTGAAATTAGTCCAACAACAGTTGGAGAAAGTAGGGAAAGACAAGACAAATAATATACGCTGGGATCATTTTAGAAAGTGGGAAATTGAAGCAGAGACAAGGACAGAGAGAGAGGAAAAGTGCAGAGAAGGGTGCAGAGGTAATGATGAAAGCTGAAGAAAAGAAAGGCAAAGCAAGTGGGAACAGACGTAAAGATGAACTGTATCAACATCATCCACCACCCTACGCTCCCCACCTCAACCAACCGCTACGGTACCACCTCCACACCCAGGACCCCCAGCAGCAGGAGTGGGGGCTGTGTGGCAGACAGCAAGAATCTGTGGAAGACGAAGAAGAAAAGACACGCCTCTGACTACTAAACACACTGAGTTCCAGAGTAGAATACCAACTCCTCTGACCACCAAACACACTGAGTTCCAGAGTAGAATACCAACTCCTCTGACCACCACACACACACTGAGTTACAGAGTATAATACCAACTCCTCTGACCACCACACACTGAGTTCCAGAGTAGAATACCAACTCCTCTGACCACCACACACTGAGTTCCAGAGTAGAATACCAACTCCTCTGACCACCACACACTGAGTTACAGAGTAGAATACCAACTCCTCTGACCACCACACACTGAGTTCCAGAGTAGAATACCAACTCCTCTGACCACCACACACACTGAGTTCCAGAGTAGAATACCAACTCCTCTGACCACCACACACTGAGTTCCAGAGTAGAATACCAACTCCTCTGACCACCACACACTGAGTTCCAGAGTAGAATACCAACTCCTCTGACCACCACACACTGAGTTCCAGAGTAGAATACCAACTCCTCTGACCACCACACACTGAGTTCCAGAGTAGAATACCAACTCCTCTGACCACCACACACTGAGTTCCAGAGTAGAATACCAACTCCTCTGACCACCACACACTGAGTTACAGAGTATAATACCAACTCCTCTGACCACCACACACTGAGTTCCAGAGTAGAATACCAACTCCTCTGACCACCACGCACACTGAGTTCCAGAGTAGAATACCAACTCCTCTGACCACCACACACACTGAGTTCCAGAGTAGAATACCAACTCCTCTGACCACCACACACACACTGAGTTCCAGAGTAGAATACCAACTCCTCTGACCACCACACACACTGAGTTCCAGAGTAGAATACCAACTCCTCTGACCACCACACACACACTGAGTTCCAGAGTAGAATACCAACTCCTCTGACCACCACACACACTGAGTTCCAGAGTAGAAAACCAACTCCACTGACCACCACACACTGAGTTCCAGAGTAGAATACCAACTCCTCTGACCACCACACACTGAGTTCCAGAGTAGAATACCAACTCCTCTGACCACCACACACACTGAGTTCCAGAGTAGAATACCAACTCCTCTGACCACCACACACACTGAGTTCCAGAGTAGAATACCAACTCCTCTGACCACCACACACACTGAGTTCCAGAGTAGAATACCAAATCCTCTGACCACCACACACTGAGTTCCAGAGTAGAATACCAACTCCTCTGACCACCACACACACTGAGTTCCAGAGTAGAATACCAACTCCTCTGACCACCACACACACACTGAGTTCCAGAGTAGAATACCATCTCCTCTGACCACCACACACACACTGAGTTCCAGAGTAGAATACCAACTCCTCTGACCACCACACACACTGAGTTCCAGAGTAGAATACCAAATC
The DNA here is from genome assembly GCF_036934945.1 of Oncorhynchus masou masou. Classification (NCBI taxonomy): domain Eukaryota; kingdom Metazoa; phylum Chordata; class Actinopteri; order Salmoniformes; family Salmonidae; genus Oncorhynchus; species Oncorhynchus masou. Next base: position 16,701 of record NW_027010360.1, read on the forward strand.
CTCTGACCACCACACACTGAGTTCCAGAGTAGAATACCAACTCCTCTGACCACCACACACTGAGTTCCAGAGTAGAATACCAACTCCTCTGACCACCACACACTGAGTTCCAGAGTAGAATACCAAATCCTCTGACCACCACACACACACTGAGTTCCAGAGTAGAATAGCAAATCCTCTGACCACCACACACTGAGTTCCAGAGTAGAATACCAACTCCTCTGACCACCACACACACTGAGTTCCAGAGTAGAATACCAACTCCTCTGACCACCACACACACTGAGTTCCAGAGTAGAATACCAACTCCTCTGACCACCACACACTGAGTTCCAGAGTAGAATACCAACTCCTCTGACCACCACACACACTGAGTTCCAGAGTAGAATACCAACTCCTCTGACCACCACACACACTGAGTTCCAGAGTAGAATACCAACTCCTCTGACCACCACACACACTGAGTTCCAGAGTAGAATACCAAATCCTCTGACCACCACACACTGAGTTCCAGAGTAGAATACCAACTCCTCTGACCACCACACACTGAGTTCCAGAGTAGAATACCAACTCCTCTGACCACCACACACACTGAGTTCCAGAGTAGAATACCAACTCCTCTGACCACCACACACTGAGTTCCAGAGTAGAATACCAACTCCTCTGACCACCACACACACACTGAGTTCCAGAGTAGAATACCAAATCCTCTGACCACCACACACTGAGTTCCAGAGTAGAATACCAACTCCTCTGACCACCACACACACTGAGTTCCAGAGTAGAATACCAACTCCTCTGACCACCACACACACTGAGTTCCAGAGTAGAATACCAACTCCTCTGACCACCACACACTGAGTTCCAGAGTAGAATACCAACTCCTCTGACCACCACACACACTGAGTTCCAGAGTAGAATACCAACTCCTCTGACCACCACGCACACTGAGTTCCAGAGTAGAATACCAACTCCTCTGACCACCACACACACACTGAGTTCCAGAGTAGAATACCAACTCCTCTGACCACCACACACACACTGAGTTCCAGAGTAGAATACCAACTCCTCTGACCACCACACACTGAGTTCCAGAGTAGAATACCAACTCCTCTGACCACCACACACTGAGTTCCAGAGTAGAATACCAACTCCTCTGACCACCACACACTGAGTTCCATCCCTTGACCACAGTCTGGCCACATGCTGTTCACGCTGAACGACAACAAGCTGCAGGAAGGAGAAACAGCTAATGTTTTATGAGGAGGGAACAGAGGGAACTCGGGAGACAGAGGAAGAGGAAGGTAGGATGGAAAAACAAGTGGAGGAAGGGGCGGAGGAGGAGAAAGATGTTTAGGAGGAAGAGGGGAACCATGGAGGTGTAATAACTGTCAACAGCCTGGCCACATTTAAAAAATTGACCCCATAACAGGGGTGATGTGAGTGGCTATGATGAAGCTGAGTACAGTGATACCTACTAACCACCACCACCATGTGACCGAATCTAACCCGCAGACTAGAGTGGGAGGCTCGAGATAGGATGAGGAGGAGGTAGAAGGAAAAGACAGCCAACAATGCCACTTTGGTGAGTTTCCAATTTGATCTTCTAACAGTGCAGATTCACCTAATATAGATGTGTGTGGGGGCGGTGTGAACATGTCTTTCCTGGCCGATTCAGCGGCAACCATCTCTATTTTATCTAAATGTAACAATTTTAAAGTTCCATTGTCAAAATATGTAATATAGACTCTTTGGGGCATCTGGCATTCTAATGGTAGAGAACCTTACCAAACACCTTTCGGTCCAACTTGGTGATATTTTAAATCATAGTTTTGTTCATTCTCCTAAATGCCCTGTATATTTAATGGAAGGATACCTATTGTGTAAGTTAGGAATTAACATTTCTTGCAGTGAGGAAGGTCTGGTAATATCTGCTCCAAGCATTGGTATATACAGTGGGGCAAAAAAGTATTTAGGTTAGGTTATGTGTTATATGTATGAAGGAACTTTGGGTGTGTTAGCTGATGTGAACTTAACCATTGAACAGCAACAGGTTTTCTCTGTGCCCCAATCAGTTCCCCATATCTCTATCTCCTCCGGCGCTGGAAGAGTGAGTGCCAGATCAGTCTTCTAGTGAGACTTCGGATGCACGCATACCACCCACCGCTCCCGAGTATATTACTCACTAATGTCCAGTCCCTAGTTAACAAAGTCAATGAAATCTGGGCAAGAGTTGCTTTCCAAAGAGATATCCGGGATTGTAACATAATCTGTTTCAGGCAAACATGGCTAGCTGGGGACATGATGTCGGAGTCCATACAGCCAATGGGATTTTCAGTGCGTCGTGCTGAAAGGAACAAACATCTCTCTGGTAAGAAGGGTGGGGGGTGTATGTTTTAAGATTAACGACTCATGGTGTAATTGTAACAACAAGTCCTTTTGTTCACCTGACCTAGAATTCCTCACAATCAAATGCCGACCATATTATATCCCAAGAGATCTATCCTCGGTTATCGTCACAGCCGAACATATCCCCCCGCAGGCGGATACCAAGACGGCCATCAATGAACTTCTCTGGACTTTATGCAAACTGGAAACCATATATCCTGAGGCTGCGTTTATTGTAGCTGGGGATTTTAACAAAGCTAATCTGAGAACAAAGCTACCTAAATTCTATCACCATATCGATTGCAGTACACAAGCGAGTAACACACTTGACAATTGCTACTCTAACTTCCGCGATGCACACAAGGCCCTCCCCCGCCTTCCTTTTGGCAAATATGACCATGACTCCATCTTGCTGCAGCCCTCCTATAGGCAGAAACTAAAACAGGTCTATCCAATGCTGGTCTGACCAATTGGATTCCACGCTTCAAGATTGCTTCAGATTGCTTCGGATCTAGCAGCGTAAGCATTTCGCTACACTCGCAATAACATCTGCTAACCATGTGTATGTAACCAATAAAATTTGATATGATTTGGGGATTTGAGAGGATACCAAATGGGAAGAATTTGCTACATGGGTTAATGACGTGAGGTTGGCAACTGACAGGGAGGCTCAGCCAGACGAGAGAGAATTCTCCCCGGGGGCTCACAGAAAGGATGTGAACAGCACGGATGCAGTGCTCAGAGGAGACAGAGGAATGAATCCCTGTTCCTGTTCCCATTGCACCTAACCAGCCCGCCCCTGACAGCGCACTGTTGTCTCAGGTTCCGGACTATGGGCTTCACTAAGGATAAATATGACATAGGGAAGATGAGAGGAGCAACGTCTGCGACCTTCTCTCCTAAAAGCACATACCTGCCCCACAAGGCACAGTACCCCTTGCGTAAGGAGGAAGGCATTGGCAAAATCCTGACCTCTCTGCTGAGCAAGTTGGCTGTTGTCACCTGTACATCATCACCTTGCAACACGCCAATTTGTACAGTTAGAAAAGCATCTGGTGAATGGAGAATGGTACAGGATCTTAGATGAGGTGTACGCCATGACCCCAGTAGTGCCAATCCCAGTCACTATCCTTACTTCTGTCCCGCCAGATTGTTGATTTGTTGTTGTTGATTTGGCTAATGCATTTTTTAGCATTCCTGTGCACCCAGATTCTCAGTACTGGTTTGTGTTTTCTTTCAAAGACAAAATTATGTTGAGAGCCCTGTAATTTTTACAGATGAACTGAGCACTCTTGTTCAGTATGTTGATGACCTCCTTCTTTGCTCTCCTGACAGAGAATTATGTGAAATTGATACTGTTGCACTGCTACATTTTCTAGCTGATAATGGCCCCAAGGCCTCGAAAAACAAATGAACATCTGTCCAACAGACTGTTAAATATTTGGGACACGTTATCACATCAGGGGGAAGAAGCTTTGCTACAGACAGGGTTGAAGCTTGGCTACAGACAGGGTTAAAGCTATTTCACAAGTTCATAAACTATGCACCAAGGAACATGTGTTGACACTGCTGGGATTGGCAGGCTATTGTAGAGTGGTTAATTGATTATGCTGAAATTGGCCAACCGCTCTCTGATATCATTCATTTGAAACACATGGCCACGGGAGATCAGATAGAGTGGACTGAAGATGGTGAAGAATCGTTCATTCGGCTAAAACAGGTCATGGGAGATCAGATGGAGTGGACTGAAGATGGTGAAGAATCGTTCATTCGGCTTAAACAGGTCATGGGAGATCAGATGGAGTGGACTGAAGATGGTGAAGAATCGTTCATTCGGCTTAAACAGGTCATGGGGGATCAGATGGAGTGGACTGAAGATGGTGAAGAATCGTTCATTCGGCTTAAACAGGTCATGGGAGATCAGATAGAGCGGACTAAAGATGGTGAAGAATCGTTCATTCGGCTTAAACAGACACTCTCGTCACGGTGTTGTTTGGGGTTCCCTGATCACTCCAAACCTTTCCATTAGTTTGTTTTGGAAAATGATGGGTTCATGTCAGGAGTACTGACACAAACTGTGGTAAGATGAGACCTGTTGGTGTCTACTGGAAACGTCTCCATACTGCACTGCTCCCCTGCCTCTGCTCTGTGGCGGCAGCAACGACCACTGGCCTGTGCTGACATTGTAGCTATGCGGCCCTTAACTGTTCATTATGTCTTCTCCCATGACCACAGGCAAGGACAGCACATCTCACCCCTGCAAGGCTGCTACATAGGCAGAATGTGTTACTTACAGTGTGGCATGTTACTCTGAACCGATGTACGGTCTGAAACCCTGCAACCTGACACCCCACACAGTCTGACGGCGATGCACATGACTGCAGAGAGGTGGTTGACCTCTTGTGTAAACCACGCCCTGATCTCCAAGACTGTTCCTAACGCTGATCTAATCTGTTTTGTTGATGGTCGCTCGAAACGTTCTTTATCAGGGGATCCAGTTGATTCGTATGTTGTGTGTACACCCCCCAGTATTGAGGAGGCAGCCAGACTGACCTCCCACTTCTCTGCACAGGCAGCAGAGCTGTTTGCTCTCACACATGCCTTTGTGTTGGGAAAGGGACAGTCACTCACAGTGTACACTGACTCTCAGTACGCTTCTGTCTGTCACATTTTTTGGAACACTGTGGCAACATCGTGTTTTCCTCAACTCAACTGCTAAACCAGTAGCACAACATAACACAGTTCAGTAACTGCTTGAGGCAGTACTCCTGCCCTCCACACTTGCTATTTGTAAATGTGCATCTCATACTAAACACACTGATGCTGTATCTCCAGGAAATGCTGCTGCAGACCGTGCAGCGAAAGCGACTGCTGATTCCCCCACCTCCCTCTCCTTGTGATGTCATGCATCGACCCTGCAACCTCTATTTCCTTTAATGATGCTACAACAGGGGGCTGATGGAGGGGAGAAGAAACGTTGGCAGCGAACACGTGTAACTCTGAGGGTGTCTGGAAGGGCCCGACCGTCCTCCCGTTACCCCCTCCAGTGGCTTTTCCCTACCTTGCGAAATTGTCCCACGGTTTGGGCCATGTGTCAAAAGGAGTGGATGTATAAATATGCTTGGGTCTACATTTGGGTTTACTAATTTTGCTGAATGTTTTAGTAAACAATGTTGTAACGATCTGGGTGTAGTGGGTGCGAAGTCAGGTGCAGGAAACAGAGAGTTCAGGGAAGTGCTCTTTTAATGCACAAACGGCGAACATAAGCCACCCCACGAAACACTGGGCGCTCACAGAAACAAATGCCCCAAACACGGGGACTAAAACAGACCAGCAAAAACCCATGAACAGGGAAAAACACGTTCACCTCAAACGTGCACAAATGTCACACAAACAATCCCGCACAAAAAGCAGGCAGGCCGGCTGGCTAATAAAGCCCAACTAATCACCAAAATACATCACAGGCGTAACCAATAAACAGACAAGGAGGGGGAGGAAAGAATCAGTGGCAGCTAGTAGGCCGGCGACGACGACCGCCGAGCCCCACCTGAACGGGAAGGGGAGCCACCATCGGTAGGGAGTCGTGACAGATGTTCTATCTGTGCAGCCCATAATGTTGGAAGAGCTACACCCAGGCTCAGTAGAACGCAACAACCAAACCGTGAAAACAAAGCTATGTAAAGTTATGGCTGAGCAAAGGCTGAGGAAAATTGTGGAGGAGATTTCTCACCCATTGGGTAGAGCCCATTGTTCCACTGGACTGTCGCCCCATGAAATACTTACAGGAAGGCCGATGAAGATGTACTACTGAAGCTTCCCCAGCTGACCTTGACCGGTGTGGATGAACAGATGGTAAAGTACATGATAGGACTTAAGAGCTGCCCTGTCCGAGCCAAAGGGAGGACAGCTGCATAAGATCTCCCCTGGCGACTGGATCGTAGTGACGGTTCTCAGATGAAAGCACTGGCACCAGCCTCGGTGGAGGGGACCATACCAAGTGCTGAAAGGGACAACTGGATCCCGCTGCCGGAAGGTGGGCAACCCTGAGGACGATCACATCTGAGGTGATGGCAGCAATTCACACTTTTCATCCTGGTACTGGACTGCTGCTCTGTTCAAGACAGATTGGTGTCAAAAGTGGGATGGTAGGATTGAGTGGCAATGAACATTCAGACAATTCACCAGCTCACCCCCATGACCCTCCCCCAATCTACTTTGATGAATTGATGTATTTTATCCATAACAAGGTGCCTCAAACCAATGGACAATGACATGGTGTTTGTGGACTGACACTTAAATCGGTGTCAGGTTTTTTCTCCTGATGGCAATAAGACTTACTGACTGTAAAACTTTCAAGATGTTTCGTTCATCAATTGTTCCCTACACTGTTTATGAGACCAATCACTGAGAGCTATGCAAATACTACAACTCCAAACATGCGTGAACTGAACTGCAGACGAACGCCTGGCTTTAATTGTTCCTGATACTGTTGTTATTGATGTTATTCCTGAATCTTTCTCTTGGTGTGTGAGATTCACTGGTTCTGGAATTGGGAGTGTTAGATAGCCAACTCTGTAAAAAAGGGTGTTATGGGAAACATTAATTGTATGTGTCCACGTGAATCAAATCAAATTGTATTGTAGACCTTACAGTGAAATGCTTACTTACAAACCCTGAACTAACAATGCAGTTTTAAGAAAAATAAGTAAAAAATAAAAGTAACAAATAAATGAGTATGTGTCTGACCTTGCAATCCTGTGTGAAACGGTCCTATTATAATCTCCTGTTCTTGGGAGTATCATCATGTGTTGAAAACCAGCTTGCACCTGCGTCTTTGTATAGATATAGTCCCGCCCAAGAACAGGAAACTATAAAGATATGTGCTTACCACCCAATGCTTCAGAATTCACACTGTCTACACTGCACTGTGTAACTGTTCCTTCTGAGCTCAGATATAAATCATCTTAGTTTGACTTGGTCTCCAGCAAATCCTTATTTTATAATATCCACAACCGTCAGCAAGAAAAAGGTGCTGATCGTGGACTACAGGAAATGGAGGACGACATCGGGCCGAGAGCTTCACGTTCCTTGGTGTCCTTTTAAAGAAAGCACGACAATGCCTCTTCCCCCCCAGGAGGCTGAAACTATTTCGGCATGGGCTCCCAGACCCTCAAAACGTTCTACAGTGTCTTGACTGCATCACCACTAGGTATGGCACATGCTTGGCATCCGACCGCAAGGCGCCACAGAGGGTAGTGGATACGGCCCAGTACATCACTGAGGCAGAGCTCCCTGCCATCCAGGACCTCTATACCAGGCGGTGTCAGAGGGTAGTGGATACGGCCCAGTACATCACTGAGGCAGAGCTCTCTGCCATCCAGGACCTCTATACCAGGCGGTGTCAGAGGGTAGTGGATACGGCCCAGTACATCACTGAGGCAGAGCTCTCTGCCATCCAGGACCTCTATACCAGGCGGTGTCAGAGGGTAGTGGATACGGCCCAGTACATCACTGAGGCAGAGCTCCCTGCCATCCAGGACCTCTATACCAGGCGGTGTCAGAGGGTAGTGGATACGGCCCAGTACATCACTGAGGCAGAGCTCCCTGCCATCCAGGACCTCTATACCAGGCGGTGTCAGAGGGTAGTGGATACGGCCCAGTACATCACTGAGGCAGAGCTCTCTGCCATCCAGGACCTCTATACCAGGCGGTTCAGAGGGTAGTGGATACGGCCCAGTACATCACTGAGGCAGAGCTCCCTGCCATCCAGGACCTCTATACCAGGCGGTGTCAGAGGGTAGTGGATACGGCCCAGTACATCACTGAGGCAGAGCTCCCTGCCATCCAGGACCTCTATACCAGGCGGTGTCAGAGGGTAGTGGATACGGCCCAGTACATCACTGAGGCAGAGCTCCCTGCCATCCAGGACCTCTATACCAGGCGGTGTCAGAGGGTAGTGGATACGGCCCAGTACATCACTGAGGCAGAGCTCCCTGCCATCCAGGACCTCTATACCAGGCGGTGTCAGAGGGTAGTGGATACGGCCCAGTACATCACTGAGGCAGAGCTCCCTGCCATCCAGGACCTCTATACCAGGCGGTTCAGAGGGTAGTGGATACGGCCCAGTACATCACTGAGGCAGAGCTCCCTGCCATCCAGGACCTCTATACCAGGCGGTTCAGAGGGTAGTGGATACGGCCCAGTACATCACTGAGGCAGAGCTCCCTGCCATCCAGGACCTCTATACCAGGCGGTGTCAGAGGGTAGTGGATACGGCCCAGTACATCACTGAGGCAGAGCTCCCTGCCATCCAGGACCTCTATACCAGGCGGTGTCAGAGGGTAGTGGATACGGCCCAGTACATCACTGAGGCAGAGCTCCTGCCATCCAGGACCTCTATACCAGGCGGTGTCAGAGGGTAGTGGATACGGCCCAGTACATCACTGAGGCAGAGCTCCCTGCCATCCAGGACCTCTATACCAGGCGGTGTCAGAGGGTAGTGGATACGGCCCAGTACATCACTGAGGCAGAGCTCCCTGCCATCCAGGACCTCTATACCAGGCGGTGTCAGAGGGTAGTGGATACGGCCCAGTACATCACTGAGGCAGAGCTCTCTGCCATCCAGGACCTCTATACCAGGCGGTGTCAGAGGGTAGTGGATACGGCCCAGTACATCACTGAGGCAGAGCTCCCTGCCATCCAGGACCTCTATACCAGGCGGTGTCAGAGGGTAGTGGATACGGCCCAGTACATCACTGAGGCAGAGCTCCCTGCCATCCAGGACCTCTATACCAGGCGGTGTCAGAGGGTAGTGGATACGGCCCAGTACATCACTGAGGCAGAGCTCTCTGCCATCCAGGACCTCTATACCAGGCGGTGTCAGAGGGTAGTGGATACGGCCCAGTACATCACTGAGGCAGAGCTCCTGCCATCCAGGACCTCTATACCAGGCGGTGTCAGAGGGTAGTGGATACGGCCCAGTACATCACTGAGGCAGAGCTCTCTGCCATCCAGGACCTCTATACCAGGCGGTGTCAGAGGGTAGTGGATACGGCCCAGTACATCGCTGAGGCAGAGCTCCCTGCCATCCAGGACCTCTATACCAGGCGGTGTCAGAGGGTAGTGGATACGGCCCAGTACATCACTGAGGCAGAGCTCTCTGCCATCCAGGACCTCTATACCAGGCGGTGTCAGAGGGTAGTGGATACGGCCCAGTACATCACTGAGGCAGAGCTCCCTGCCATCCAGGACCTCTATACCAGGCGGTGTCAGAGGGTAGTGGATACGGCCCAGTACATCACTGAGGCAGAGCTCTCTGCCATCCAGGACCTCTATACCAGGCGGTGTCAGAGGGTAGTGGATACGGCCCAGTACATCACTGAGGCAGAGCTCCCTGCCATCCAGGACCTCTATACCAGGCGGTGTCAGAGGGTGGTGGATACGGCCCAGTACATCACTGAGGCAGAGCTCCCTGCCATCCAGGACCTCTATACCAGGCGGTGTCAGAGGGTAGTGGATACGGCCCAGTACATCACTGAGGCAGAGCTCTCTGCCATCCAGGACCTCTATACCAGGCGGTTCAGAGGGTAGTGGATACGGCCCAGTACATCACTGAGGCAGAGCTCCCTGCCATCCAGGACCTCTATACCAGGCGGTGTCAGAGGGTAGTGGATACGGCCCAGTACATCACTGAGGCAGAGCTCCCTGCCATCCAGGACCTCTATACCAGGCGGTGTCAGAGGGTAGTGGATACGGCCCAGTACATCACTGAGGCAGAGCTCCCTGCCATCCAGGACCTCTATACCAGGCGGTGTCAGAGGGTAGTGGATACGGCCCAGTACATCACTGAGGCAGAGCTCCCTGCCATCCAGGACCTCTATACCAGGCGGTGTCAGAGGGTAGTGGATACGGCCCAGTACATCACTGAGGCAGAGCTCCCTGCCATCCAGGACCTCTATACCAGGCGGTGTCAGAGGGTAGTGGATACGGCCCAGTACATCACTGAGGCAGAGCTCCCTGCCATCCAGGACCTCTATACCAGGCGGTTCAGAGGGTAGTGGATACGGCCCAGTACATCACTGAGGCAGAGCTCCCTGCCATCCAGGACCTCTATACCAGGCGGTTCAGAGGGTAGTGGATACGGCCCAGTACATCACTGAGGCAGAGCTCCTGCCATCCAGGACCTCTATACCAGGCGGTGTCAGAGGGTAGTGGATACGGCCCAGTACATCACTGAGGCAGAGCTCCTGCCATCCAGGACCTCTATACCAGGCGGTGTCAGAGGGTAGTGGATACGGCCCAGTACATCACTGAGGCAGAGCTCTCTGCCATCCAGGACCTCTATACCAGGCGGTGTCAGAGGGTAGTGGATACGGCCCAGTACATCACTGAGGCAGAGCTCCCTGCCATCCAGGACCTCTATACCAGGCGGTGTCAGAGGGTAGTGGATACGGCCCAGTACATCACTGAGGCAGAGCTCCCTGCCATCCAGGACCTCTATACCAGGCGGTGTCAGAGGGTAGTGGATACGGCCCAGTACATCACTGAGGCAGAGCTCTCTGCCATCCAGGACCTCTATACCAGGCGGTGTCAGAGGGGGGCAGTGGATACGGCCCAGTACATCACTGAGGCAGAGCTCCCTGCCATCCAGGACCTCTATACCAGGCGGTGTCAGAGGGTAGTGGATACGGCCCAGTACATCACTGAGGCAGAGCTCCCTGCCATCCAGGACCTCTATACCAGGCGGTGTCAGAGGGTAGTGGATACAGTACATCACTGAGGCAGAGCTCTCTGCCATCCAGGACCTCTATACCAGGCGGTGTCAGAGGGTAGTGGATACGGCCCAGTACATCACTGAGGCAGAGCTCCCTGCCATCCAGGACCTCTATACCAGGCGGTGTCAGAGGGGTAGTGGATACGGCCCAGTACATCGCTGAGGCAGAGCTCTCTGCCATCCAGGACCTCTATACCAGGCGGTGTCAGAGGGTAGTGGATACGGCCCAGTACATCGCTGAGGCAGAGCTCCCTGCCATCCAGGACCTCTATACCAGGCGGTGTCAGAGGGTAGTGGATACGGCCCAGTACATCACTGAGGCAGAGCTCTCTGCCATCCAGGACCTCTATACCAGGCGGTGTCAGAGGGTAGTGGATACGGCCCAGTACATCACTGAGGCAGAGCTCCCTGCCATCCAGGACCTCTATACCAGGGCGGTGTCAGAGGGTAGTGGATACGGCCCAGTACATCACTGAGGCAGAGCTCTCTGCCATCCAGGACCTCTATACCAGGCGGTGTCAGAGGGTAGTGGATACGGCCCAGTACATCGCTGAGGCAGAGCTCTCTGCCATCCAGGACCTCTATACCAGGCGGTGTCAGAGGGTAGTGGATACGGCCCAGTACATCGCTGAGGCAGAGCTCCCTGCCATCCAGGACCTCTATACCAGGCGGTGTCAGAGGGTAGTGGATACGGCCCAGTACATCACTGAGGCAGAGCTCTCTGCCATCCAGGACCTCTATACCAGGCGGTGTCAGAGGGTAGTGGATACGGCCCAGTACATCACTGAGGCAGAGCTCCCTGCCATCCAGGACCTCTATACCAGGCGGTGTCAGAGGGTAGTGGATACGGCCCAGTACATCACTGAGGCAGAGCTCTCTGCCATCCAGGACCTCTATACCAGGCGGTGTCAGAGGGTAGTGGATACGGCCCAGTACATCACTGAGGCAGAGCTCCCTGCCATCCAGGACCTCTATACCAGGCGGTGTCAGAGGGTAGTGGATACGACCCAGTACATCACTGAGGCAGAGCTCTCTGCCATCCAGGAGCTCTATACCAGGCGGTGTCAGAGGGTAGTGGATACGGCCCAGTACATCACTGAGGCAGAGCTCCCTGCCATCCAGGACCTCTATACCAGGCGGTGTCAGAGGAAGGTCCTAAAAATGGTCAAAAGACTCCAGCCACCCAAGTCATAGACTGTTCTCTCTACTACCACACGGCAAGCGGTACTGACGCAGCAAGTCTGGAACCAACAGAACCCTGAACAGCTTCTACCCCCAAGCAATAAGACTGATACATACTTAAACCGGGTAGTTATTGGTTAACTATTGACTCTTTCTGCATTGACCCTTTGTATACTAACTCTTTTGACTCATTCACTGCTGCTACTGTTTATTGTTCATCATGTTGCCATGTCACTTGACCCCTACACATATTTACACATCTACCTCAGTTACTTCGTACCACTGCACATCAACTCAGTACCCCGTGTATATAGACACGTTATCGTTTCTCATTGTGTATCTATTCCTTGTGTTACTTTTTCTCAATTTCTCTCCATTGTTGAAAGGGGCCCTTAAGCATTCCACTGTTAGTCTAAACCTGTTGTTTACAAAGCATGTGACAAATAACATTTGATTTGAGTGTTAAGAGGAAATGACAGAACATTATTCTGTCTCCTCTCCTCTATCTCTGCACCGCTGGCCTGGGAGCAGCTCGGCTGTGATGCAAATCTGCATTCATCATCCTGCCACTGTCATCTTAGAGAGAAAAAGAGAGAAAGAGAGAGAGAGAGAAAGGGAGAGAGCGAGAGCATATGTGTGTCTGTGTGTTGGAAGAGATAAGACGTTTTGTTAGTCCACAATCATGAACACCTAGTGTGTATGAATCCAAATAGGTTCTGTGGACATGACTATCCCTTGTCCCAAGACACATCCTATAGCAGAGGTTCCCAAAAGCCGTCATGAGGCACCTCCTGGGGGCACGTTTTGTTTTGCCTTAGCACAACACAGCTGATTCAAATCATCAAAGCTTGATAATGAGTTGGTTATTTGAATCAGCTGTATAGTGCTAGGGAAGAAACAAAACATGCACCCAGGAGGCCAGGGATCCAGTTTGGGAACCCTGTCCTAGAGTACAAGACGCCCAAGTGCCTCTCCTCCCCTCCTGAGGGGCTCAAACAAAGCACTCCAGCCCAGAGAGCGAACATAATATTCTCCCAGTGTCCTCCACCAACCACAGACCTGTCTAAGTCCAGACATGAAGAGAAACTCAAGCTGATCCAATCAGAATGAGAGAATCACTCGTGTCATGTGGATTAGGGTAGTGTTAAATTATTCAGAGTCAGACAGAAGAGTGCCCGGACCATATCTCCGACTGGTACTCTCCACTGCCAGACAGACAGAGCACACCATGAATTGTCAATGAGACCAGTGTGAGCACAGCACAGCTTAGGTCATTCAGCACACTTTATGGTAATGATCTTTGTGCAAACACACACAGGTATTGTATGTGTGTTTGTGGCCAAGTATGCAAATGTAACTGCACGGGTACACGCATGCAGGGAAGCAAACAGGCAAATATGTGCGCACGTACACACAAATATGCGCCCACCCACGCCAACCCACCTATGACAGCCAGTATAGTTCCCTATATTATAAATCACATAACTTTACTAAAGCAGTTGTTTGACCTCACTACTTCAGAAAAAACAACTTCCACTATCCCTTCTTAACATCCTCCCATCTTCCCATCTCCTCATCCTCCCTTCTTCCCATCTTCTCATCCTCCCAATCCTCCCATCTCCTCATCCTCCCTTCTTCCCATCTTCTCATCCTCCCATCTTCTCATCCTCCCATCTTCCCAATCCTCCCATCTCCTCATCCTCCCTTCTTCCCATCTCCCCATCCTCCCTATCGTCTCATCCTCCCATCTTCTCATCCTCCCATTCTCCCATCTTCTCATCCTCCCATTCTCCCATCTTCTCATCCTCCCATTCTCCCTTTTTCCCATCCTTCCATCTTCCCATCTTCCAATATCCCCCCCTTCTTCCCATCCTCTCTTCTTCCATCTTCCCATTCTCCCTTATTCCCATCTGTTTTATCTTCCCATCCTCCCATCCCCCTTCTTCCCATCGTCCATCCTCCCATCGTCCCATCGTCCCTTCCTCCAATCTTCACAACTCCCATCTTCTTAAATGTGGAAGAGAATAAGAGATATATCCCTTCTTTACTGACCCAGGAAGCACCTTTAATCTCCTGAAGAGGTGGTAAACAGAGAGAGTGTGGAAAAGAAGAAGAGACCTCACCAGTGATCTCCTGAAGAGGTGGTAAACAGAGAGTGTGGAAAAGAAGAAGAGACAGAGAGAGTGTGGAAAAGAAGAGACCTCATCACCAGTGATCTCCTGAAGAGGTGGTAAACAGAGAGAGTGTGGAAAGAAGAAGAGACCTCATCACCAGAGAGAGTGATCTCTCTGAAGAGGTGGTAAACAGAGAGAGTGTGGAAAAGAAGAAGAGACCTCACCAGTGATCTCCTGAAGAGGTGGTAAACAGAGAGTGTGGAAAAGAAGAAGAGACCTCACCAGTGATCTCCTGAAGAGGTGGTAAACAGAGAGAGTGTGGAAAAGAAGAAGAGACCACACCAGTGATCTCCTGAAGAGGTGGTAAACAGAGAGAGTGTGGAAAAGAAGAAGAGACCTCACCAGTGATCTCCTGAAGAGGTGGTAAACAGAGAGAGTGTGGAAAAGAAGAAGAGACCACACCAGTGATCTCCTGAAGAGGTGGTAAACAGAGAGAGTGTGGAAAGAAGAAGAGACCTCACCAGTGATCTCCTGAAGAGGTGGTAAACAGAGAGTGTGGAAAAGAAGAAGAGACCTCATGATCTCCTGAAGAGGTGGTAAACAGAGAGAATGTGGAAAAGAAGAAGACAGTGATCTCCTGAAGAGGTGGTAAACAGAGAGAGTGTGGAAAAGAAGAAGAGACCTCACCAGTGATCTCCTGAAGAGGTGGTAAACAGAGAGAGTGTGGAAAGAAGAAGAGACCTCACCAGTGATCTCCTGAAGAGGTGGTAAACAGAGAGAGTGTGGAAAAGAAGAAGAGACCTCACCAGTGATCTCCTGAAGAGGTGGTAAACAGAGAGAGTGTGGAAAAGAAGAAGAGACCTCACCAGTGATCTCTGAAGAGGTGGTAAACAGAGAGAGTGTGGAAAAGAAGAAGAGACCTCACCAGTGATCTCCTGAAGAGGTGGTAAACAGAGAGAGTGTGGAAAAGAAGAAGAGACCTCATCCAGTGATCTCCTGAAGAGGTGGTAAACAGAGAGAATGTGGAAAAGAAGAAGAGACCTCACCAGTGATCTCCTGAAGAGGTGGTAAACAGAGAGAGTGTGGAAAGAAGAAGAGACCTCACCAGTGATCTCCTGAAGAGGTGGTAAACAGAGAGAAAAGTGTGGAAAGAAGAAGAGACCTCACCAGTGATCTCCTGAAGAGGTGGTAAACAGAGAGAGTGTGGAAAAGAAGAAGAGACCTCATCACCAGGAAAGAGGTGGTAAGAAGAGACCTCACCAGTGATCTCCTGATGAGGTGGTAAACAGAGAGAGTGTGGAAAGAAGAAGAGACCTCACCAGTGATTCTGAAGAGGTGGTAAACAGAGAGAATGTGGAAAGAAGAAGAGACCTCACCAGTGATCTCCTGAAGAGAAGAAGAGAAAAGAAGAAGAGACCTCATCACCAGTGATCTCCTGAAGAGGTGGTAAACAGAGAGAGTGTGGAAAAGAAGAAGAGACCTCACCAGTGATCTCCTGAAACAGAGGTGGTAAACAGTGATCTCCCTGAGAGTGGAAAGGAAGAAGGAAGAAGAGACCTCATCATCACCAGTGATCTCCTGAAGAGGTGGTAAACAGAAAGTGTGGAAAG
>NW_027010361.1:0-32761 GCF_036934945.1 Oncorhynchus masou masou
ACGTGGGGTAGAGGGATAGAGGGTGGGTAGAGGGATAGAGTGTGTGGGGTAGAGGGATTAGAGGGTGTGGGGGTGGGGTAGAGTGATAGAGGGTGGGGGTAGAGGGATAGAGTGTGTGGGGGTGGGGTAGAGGGATAGAGGGTGGGGTAGAGGGATAGAGGTGGGTAGAGGGATAGAGGGTGGGGTAGAGGGATAGAGGTGGGTAGAGGGATAGAGGGATAGAGGGTGGGGTAGAGGGATAGAGGGTGGGATAGAGGGATAGAGGTGGGTAGAGGGATAGAGGGTGTGGGGTAGAGGGATAGAGGTGGGTAGAGGGATAGAGGTGGGTAGAGGGGTAGAGGGATAGAGGGTGGGATAGAGGGATAGAGGGCGGGGTAGAGGGATAGAGTGTGCGGCCGCGTGGCAGTGGGTAAAATGTTATTGATCGTATTCTTTCAGCGCTGCACACACTAATCTGCTTTACTGCAGGAGGGGTGTGGAGCCTCCTGTGTCAGCACTACTAATCTGATTTACTGCAGGAGGGGTTGTGGGGCCTCCTGTGTCAGCACTAGTAATCTGCTTTACTGCAGGAGGGCTGTGTGGCCTCCTGTGTCAGCACTTCTAATCTGATTTACTGCAGGAGGGCTGTGTGGGCTCCTGTGTCAGCACTAGTAATCTGCTTTACTGCAGGAGGGGTTGTGGGGCCTCCTGTGTCAGCACTTCTAATCTGATTTACTGCAGGAGGGGTGGCGGGCCTCCTGTGTCAGCACTACTAATCTGCTTTACTGCAGGAGGGGTTGTGTGGCCTCCTGTGTCAGCACTACTAATCTGCTTTACTGCAGGAGGGGTTGTGGGGCCTCCTGTGTCAGCACTACCATTCTCACCAGCCGCAGTAGCAGCTCTGCCGGGTCAGAGACACACAGAGACATGCTTCCCCAGGCGGCTACACAGCAGAGAGGCCCGGGGGAGCACAGAGACAGAACTGTGACAGGGCCAGAGAGCAGGACCAGAACAGAACCGCGACAGGGCCAGAGAGCAGGACCAGAACAGAACCGCGACAGGGCCAGAGAGCAGGGCTAGAGACAGAACCGCGACAGGGCCAGAGAGCAGGGCTAGAGACAGAACCGCGACAGGGCCAGAGAGCAGGGCTAGAGACAGAACCGCGACAGGGCCAGAGAGCAGGGCTAGAGACAGAACCGCGACAGGGCCAGAGAGCAGGGCTAGAGACAGAACCGCGACAGGGCCAGAGAGCAGGGCTAGAGACAGAACCGCGACAGGGCCAGAGAGCAGGGCTAGGAGACAGAACCGCGACAGGGCCAGAGAGCAGGGCTAGAGACAGAACCGCGACAGGGCCAGAGAGCAGGGCTAGAGACAGAACCGCGACAGGGCCAGAGAGCAGGGCTAGAGACAGAACCGCGACAGGGCCAGAGAGCAGGGCTAGAGACAGAACCGCGACAGGGCCAGAGAGCAGGGCTAGAGACAGAACCGCGACAGGGCCAGAGAGCAGGGCTAGAGACAGAACCGCGACAGGGCCAGAGAGCAGGGCTAGAGACAGAACCGCGACAGGGCCAGAGAGCAGGGCTAGAGACAGAACCGCGACAGGGCCAGAGAGCAGGGCTAGAGACAGAACCGCGACAGGGCCAGAGGCAGAACCATGACAGGGCCAGAGAGCAGGACCATGACAGGGCCAGAGACAGAACCATGACAGGGCCAGAGACAGAACCATGACAGGGCCAGAGACAGAACCATGACAGGGCCAGAGAGCAGGGCCACAGACAGAACCATGACAGGGCCAGAGACAGAACCATGACAGGGCCAGAGGCAGAACCATGACAGGGCCAGAGAGCAGGGCCACAGACAGAACCATGACAGGGCCAGAGACAGAACCATGACAGGGCCAGAGAGCAGGACCAGAGGCAGAACCATGACAGGGCCAGAGGCAGAACCATGACAGGGCCAGAGGCAGAACCATGACAGGGCCAGAGACAGAACCGTGATAGGGCCAGAGAGCAGGGCCAGAGGCAGAACCATGACAGGACCAGAACAGAACCATGACAGGCCCAGAGGCAGAACCATGACAGGGCCAGAGAGCAGGACCAGAACAGAACTGCGACAGGGCCAGAGAGCAGGGCTAGAGACAGAACCATGACAGGGCCAGAGTCATAACCATGACAGGGCCAGAGACAGAACCATGACAGGGCCAGAGACAGAACCATGACAGGGCCAGAGACAGAACCATGACAGGGCCAGAGAGCAGGGCCACAGACAGAACCATGACAGGGCCAGAGACAGAACCATGACAGGGCCAGAGGCAGAACCATGACAGGGCCAGAGAGCAGGGCCACAGACAGAACCATGACAGGGCCAGAGACAGAACCATGACAGGGCCAGAGAGCAGGACCAGAGACAGAACCATGACAGGCCCAGAGGCAGAACCATGACAGGGCCAGAGGCAGAACCATGACAGGGCCAGAGACAGAACCGTGATAGGGCCAGAGAGCAGGGCCAGAGGCAGAACCATGACAGGACCAGAACAGAACCATGACAGGGCCAGAGGCAGAACCATGACAGGGCCAGAGGCAGAACCATGACAGAGACCCAGAGACAGAACCATGACAGGCCCAGAGAGCAGGGCCACAGACAGAACCATGACAGGGCCGGAGAGCAGGGCCAGAGACAGGGCTGGCAGGGCCAGAGACAGGGCCATGACAGGGCCAGAGACAGAACCATGACAGGGCCAGAGACAGAACCATGACAGGCGGAGACAGAACCATGACAGGGCCAGAGAGCAGGGCCACAGACAGAACCATGACAGGGCCGGATAGCAGGGCCAGAGACAGAACCATGACAGAACCATGACAGGGCCGGAGAGCAGGGCCAGAGACAGAACCATGACAGGGCCAGAGACAGAACCATGACAGGGCCAGAGACAGAACCATGACAGGGCCAGAGAGCAGGGCCACAGACAGAACCATGACAGGGCCAGAGACAGAACCATGACAGGGCCAGAGGCAGAACCATGACAGGGCCAGAGAGCAGGGCCACAGACAGAACCACATGACAGGGCCAGAGACAGAACCATGACAGGGCCAGAGAGCAGGACCAGAGACAGAACCATGACAGGGCCAGAGACAGAACCATGACAGGGCCAGAGGCAGAACCATGACAGGGCCAGAGAGCAGGGCCACAGACAGAACCATGACAGGGCCAGAGACAGAACCATGACAGGGCCAGAGAGCAGGACCAGAGACAGAACCATGACAGGGCCAGAGGCAGAACCATGACAGGGCCAGAGGCAGAACCATGACAGGGCCAGAGACAGAACCGTGATAGGGCCAGAGAGCAGGGCCAGAGGCAGAACCATGACAGGACCAGAACAGAACCATGACAGGCCCAGAGGCAGAACCATGACAGGGCCAGGGAGCAGGACCAGAACAGAACCGCGACAGGGCCAGAGAGCAGGGCTAGAGACAGAACCATGACAGGGCCAGAGGCATAACCATGACAGGGCCAGAGACAGAACCATGACAGGGCCAGAGACAGAACCATGACAGGGCCAGAGACAGAACCATGACAGGGCCAGAGAGAGCAGGGCCACAGACAGAACCATGACAGGGCCAGAGACAGAACCATGACAGGGCCAGAGGCAGAACCATGACAGGGCCAGAGAGCAGGGCCACAGACAGAACCATGACAGGGCCAGAGACAGAACCATGACAGGGCCAGAGCAGGACCAGAGGCAGAACCATGACAGGGCCAGAGGCAGAACCATGAAAGCAGGGCCAGAGGCAGAACCATGACAGGGCCAGAGACAGAACCGTGATAGGGCCAGAGAGAGCAGGGCCAGAGGCAGAACCATGACAGGACCAGAACAGAACCATGACAGGGCCAGAGGCAGAACCATGACAGGGCCAGAGGCAGAACCATGACAGGGCAGAGACAGAACCATGACAGGCCCAGAGAGCAGGGCCACAGACAGAACCATGACAGGGCCGGAGAGCAGGGCCAGAGACAGAACCATGGCAGGGCCAGAGACAGAACCATGACAGGGCCAGAGACAGAACCATGACAGGGCCGGATAGCAGGGCCAGAGACAGAACCATGACAGAACCATGACAGGGCCGGAGAGCAGGGCCAGAGACAGAACCATGACAGGGCCAGAGACAGAACCATGACAGGGCCAGAGACAGGACCATGACAGGGCCAGAGAGCAGGGCCACAGACAGAACCATGACAGGGCCAGAGACAGAACCATGACAGGGCCAGAGACAGAACCATGACAGGGCCAGAGACAGAACCATGACAGGGCCAGAGACAGAACCATGACAGGGCCAGAGAGCAGGGCCACAGACAGAACCATGACAGGGCCAGAGACAGAACCATGACAGGGCCAGAGACAGAACCATGACAGGGCCAGAGACAGAACCATGACAGGGCCAGAGGCAGAACCATGACAGGGCCAGACACAGAACCATGACAGGGCCGGAGACAGAACCATGACAGGGCCAGAGAGCAGGGCCAGAGACAGAACCATGACAGGGCCAGAGGCAGAACCAGAGACAGAACCATGACAGGGCCAGAGGCAGAACCATGACAGGGCCAGAGACAGAACCATGACAGGGCCAGAGGCAGAGCCATGACAGGGCCGGAGAGCAGGGCCACAGACAGAACCATGACAGGGCCAGAGACAGAACCATGACAGGGCCGGAGACAGAACCATGACAGGGCCAGAGAGCAGGGCCACAGACAGAACCATGACAGGGCCGGATAGCAGGGCCAGAGACAGAACCATGACAGAACCATGACAGTGCCGGAGAGCAGGGCCAGAGACAGAACCATGACAGGGCCAGAGACAGAACCATGACAGGGCCAGAGACAGAACCATGACAGGGCCAGAGACAGAACCATGACAGGGCCAGAGAGCAGGGCCAGAGACAGAACCATGACAGGGCCAGAGACAGAACCATGACAGGGCCAGAGGCAGAACCATGACAGGGCCAGACACAGAACCATGACAGGGCCGGAGACAGAACCATGACAGGGCCAGAGAGCAGGGCCAGAGACAGAACCATGACAGGGCCAGAGGCAGAACCAGAGACAGAACCATGACAGGGCCAGAGGCAGAACCATGACAGGGCCAGAGACAGAACCATGACAGGGCCAGAGGCAGAACCATGACAGGGCCGGAGAGCAGGGCCACAGACAGAACCATGACAGGGCCAGAGACAGAACCATGACAGGGCCGGAGACAGAACCATGACAGGGCCAGAGAGCAGGGTCAGAGAGCTAGGCATGCTAGTCTTGTGTGGTATAGATCAGAGAGCTAGGCATGCTAGTCTTGTGTGGTATAGATCAGAGAGCTAGGCATGCTAGTCTTGTGTGGTATAGATCAGAGAGCTAGGCATGCTAGTCTTGTGTGGTATAGATCAGAGAGCTAGGCATGCTAGTCTTGTGTGGTATAGATCAGAGAGCTAGGCATGCTAGTCTTGTGTGGTATAGATCAGAGAGCTAGGCATGCTAGTCTTGTGTGGTATAGGTCAGAGAGCTAGGCATGCTAGTCTTGTGTGGTATAGATCAGAGAGCTAGACATGCTAGTCTTGTGTGGTATTGGTCAGAGAGCTAGGCATGCTAGTCTTGTGTGGTATAGATCAGAGAGCTAGGCATGCTAGTCTTGTGTGGTATATGTCATAGAGCTAGGCATGCTAGTCTTGTGTGGTATAGGTCAGAAATGGCTAGCTGCCTGCTGGTGCTGTACTGTGTGTCCAGCTATTGTGATGCCCCTTCTTGGTAGGCTTTGTTCATCAGATTTGAATGTGCCAAGACATCAAGCCTCTATCCAGGCCCCTTGCTGTTCTGTGCCCCCAGCCCCCACACAACCTCTTATAAAGCCGGGCAAGAGTGCAATCTAGAATGTAGCCCAGGTTTCTGGCTAGAGTACAAGAGAGAGAGGGAGAAAGTGAGAGGCTGAGAGAGAGAGAGAGAGAGGCTGAGAGAGAGAGAGAGAGAGAGAGAGAGAGCAAGTGAGAGAGAGAGAGAGAGAGCAAGTGAGAGGGAGAGAGAGAGAGCAAGTGAGAGAGAGTGAGAGAGAGAGCAAGTGAGAGGGAGAGAGAAAGAGAGCAAGTGAGAGGGAGAGAGAGAGACCGAGAGAGAGAGAGCGACTGAGAGAGAGAGACCGAGAGAGAGAGAGAGAATAAGAGTGAGAAAGAGAGGAATGTCAGCACCAAAAGTTCTGCTCGTCTGAAAAGCAACAAATGGAGAGAGGGAAGAAAGTGAATAGATACCCAATCCAGACTGAAGGAGAATAGATACCCAATCCAGACTGAAGGAGAATAGATACCCAATCCAGACTGAAGGAGAATAGATACCCAATCCAGACTGAAGGAGAATAGATACCCAATCCAGACTGAAGGAGAATAGATACCCAATCCAGACTGAAGGAGAATAGATACCCAATCCAGACTGAAGGAGAATAGATACCCAATCCAGACTGAAGGAGAATAGATACCCAATCCAGACTGAAGGAGAATAGATACCCAATCCGGACTGAAGGAGAATAGATACCCAATCCGGACTGAAGGAGAATAGATACCCAATCCGGACTGAAGGAGAATAGATACCCAATCCGGACTGAAGGAGAATAGATACCCAATCCGGACTGAAGGAGAATAGATACCCAATCCGGACTGAAGGAGAATAGATACCCAATCCGGACTGAAGGAGAATAGATACCCAATCCGGACTGAAGGAGAATAGATACCCAATCCGGACTGAAGGAGAATAGATACCCAATCCGGACTGAAGGAGAATAGATACCCAATCCGGACTGAAGGAGAATAGATACCCAATCCGGACTGAAGGAGAATAGATACCCAATCCGGACTGAAGGAGAATAGATACCCAATCCGGACTGAAGGAGAATAGATACCCAATCCGGACTGAAGGAGAATAGATACCCAATCCGGACTGAAGGAGAATGACTGAAGGAGAATAGATACCCAATCGGACTGAAGGAGAATAGATACCCAATCGGACTGAAGGAGAATAGATACCCAATCCGGACTGAAGGAGAATAGATACAATCGGACTGAAGGAGAATGATCAATCGGACTGAAGGAGAATAGATACCCAATCCGGACTGAAGGAGAATAGATACCCAATCCGGACTGAAGGAGAATAGATACCCAATCGGACTGAAGGAGAATAGATACCCAATCCGGACTGAAGGAGAATAGATACCCAATCCGGACTGAAGGAGAATAGATACCCAATCCGGACTGAAGGAGAATAGATACCCAATCCGGACTGAAGGAGAATAGATACCCAATCGGACTGAAGGAGAATAGATACCCAATCCGGACTGAAGGAGAATAGATACCCAATCCGGACTGAAGGAGAATAGATACC
This sequence comes from Oncorhynchus masou masou, assembly GCF_036934945.1. Lineage (NCBI taxonomy): Eukaryota > Metazoa > Chordata > Actinopteri > Salmoniformes > Salmonidae > Oncorhynchus > Oncorhynchus masou. The sequence goes on from NW_027010361.1 coordinate 7,384, forward strand.
CAATCCGGACTGAAGGAGAATAGATACCCAATCCGGACTGAAGGAGAATAGATACCCAATCCGGACTGAAGGAGAATAGATACCCAATCCGGACTGAAGGAGAATAGATACCCAATCCGGACTGAAGGAGAATAGATACCCAATCCGGACTGAAGGAGAATAGATACCCAATCCGGACTGAAGGAGAATAGATACCCAATCCGGACTGAAGGAGAATAGATACCCAATCCGGACTGAAGGAGAATAGATACCCAATCCGGACTGAAGGAGAATAGATACCCAATCGGACTGAAGGAGAATAGATACCCAATCCGGACTGAAGGAGAATAGATACCCAATCCGGACTGAAGGAGAATAGATACCCAATCCGGACTGAAGGAGAATAGATACCCAATCCGGACTGAAGGAGAATAGATACCCAATCCGGACTGAAGGAGAATAGATACCCAATCCGGACTGAAGGAGAATAGATACCCAATCCGGACTGAAGGAGAATAGATACCCAATCCGGACTGAAGGAGAATAGATACCCAATCCGGACTGAAGGAGAATAGATACCCAATCCGGACTGAAGGAGAATAGATACCCAATCCGGACTGAAGGAGAATAGATACCCAATCCGGACTGAAGGAGAATAGATACCCAATCCGGACTGAAGGAGAATAGATACCCAATCCGGACTGAAGGAGAATAGATACCCAATCCGGACTGAAGGAGAATAGATACCCAATCCGGACTGAAGGAGAATAGATACCCAATCCGGACTGAAGGAGAATAGATACCCAATCCGGACTGAAGGAGAATAGATACCCAATCCGGACTGAAGGAGAATAGATACCCAATCCGGACTGAAGGAGAATAGATACCCAATCCGGACTGAAGGAGAATAGATACCCAATCCGGACTGAAGGAGAATAGATACCCAATCCGGACTGAAGGAGAATAGATACCCAATCCGGACTGAAGGAGAATAGATACCCAATCCGGACTGAAGGAGAATAGATACCCAATCCGGACTGAAGGAGAATAGATACCCAATCCGGACTGAAGGAGAATAGATACCCAATCCGGACTGAAGGAGAATAGATACCCAATCCGGACTGAAGGAGAATAGATACCCAATCCGGACTGAAGGAGAATAGATACCCAATCCGGACTGAAGGAGAATAGATACCCAATCCGGACTGAAGGAGAATAGATACCCAATCCGGACTGAAGGAGAATAGATACCCAATCCGGACTGAAGGAGAATAGATACCCAATCCGGACTGAAGGAGAATAGATACCCAGTCCGGACTGAAGGAGAATAGATACCCAGTCCGGACTGAAGGAGAATAGATACCCAGTCCGGACTGAAGGAGAATAGATACCCAGTCCGGACTGAAGGAGAATAGATACCCAGTCCGGACTGAAGGAGAATAGATACCCAGTCCGGACTGAAGGAGAATAGATACCCAGTCCGGACTGAAGGAGAATAGATACCCAGTCCGGACTGAAGGAGAATAGATACCCAGTCCGGACTGAAGGAGAATAGATACCCAATCCGGACTGAAGGAGAATAGATACCCAATCCGGACTGAAGGAGAATAGATACCCAATCCGGACTGAAGGAGAATAGATACCCAATCCGGATTGAAGGAGAATAGATACCCAATCCGGATTGAAGGAGAATAGATACCCATTCCAGATTGAAGGAGAATAGATACCCATTCCAGATTGAAGGAGAATAGATACCCAATCCAGACTAAAATAGAATAGATACCCAATCCAGATTGAAGGAGAATAGATACCCAATCCAGACTAAAATAGAATAGATACCCAATCCAGACTAACAGAGAATAGATACACAATCCAGACTAAAAGAGAATAGATACCCATTCCAGATTGAAGGAGAATAGACACCCAATCCAGACTAAAATAGAATAGATACCCGATCCAGATTGAAGGAGAATAGATACCCAATCCAGACTAAAATAGAATAGATACCCAATCCAGACTGAAGGAGAATATATACCCAATCCAGATTTAAAGATAATAGATACCCAATCCAGACTAAAAGAGAATAGATACCCAAAACACACTTAAAGATAGTAGACACCCAATCCAGACTAAAAGAGAATAGATACCCAATCCAGACTAAAAGAGAATAGATACCCAATCCAGACTGAAGGAGAATAGATACCCAATCCAGACTGAAGGAGAATAGATACCCAATCCAGACTAAAAGAGAATAGATACCCAATCCAGACTAAAAGAGAATAGATATCCAATCCAGACTGAAGGAGAATAGATACCCAATCCAGACTGAAGGAGAATAGATACCCAATCCAGACTGAAGGAGAATAGATACCCAATCCAGACTGAAGGAGAATAGATACCCAATCCAGACTAAAAGAGAATAGATATCCAATCAAGACTGAAGGAGAATAGATACCCAATCCAGACTTAAATCAAATCAAATCAAATGTATTTATATAGCCCTTCGTACATCAGCTGATATCTCAAAGTGCTGTACAGAAACCCAGGCTAAAACCCCAAACAGCAAGCAATGCAGGTGTAGAAGCACGGTGGTTAGGAAAAACTCCCTAGAAAGGCCAAAACCTAGGAAGAAACCTAGAGAGGAACCAGGATATGTGGGGTGGCCAGTCCTCTTCTGGCTGTGCCGGGTGGAGATTATAACAGAACATGGCCAAGATGTTCAAATGTTCATAAATGACCAGCATGGTCGAATAATAATAAGGCAGAACAGTTGAAACTGGAGCAGCAGCATGGCCAGGTGGACTGGGGACAGCAAGGAGCCATCACATCAGGCAATCCTGGGGCACGGTCCCAGGGCTCAGGTCCTCCGAGAGAGAGAAAGAAAGAGAATTAGAGAGAGCATATGTGGGGTGGCCAGTCCTCTTCTGGCTGTGATAATAGATGCCCAATCCAGATTTAAAGATAATAGATACCCAATACAGACTTAAAGATAGTAGATACCCAATCCAGACTAAAAGAGAATAGATACCCAATCCAGACTAAAAGAGAATAGATACCCAATCCAGACTAAAAGAGAATAGATACCCAATCCAGACTAAAAGAGAATATATACCCAATCCAGACTAAAAGAGAATAGATACCCAATCCAGACTAAAAGAGAATAGATACCCAATCCAGACTAAAAGAGAATAGATACCCAATCCAGACTAAAAGAGAATAGATACCCAATCCAGACTAAAAGAGAATAGATACCCAATCCAGACTAAAAGAGAATAGATACCCAATCCAGACTAAAAGAGAATAGATACCCAATCCGGACTAAAAGAGAATAGATACCCAATCCGGACTAAAAGAGAATAGATACCCAATCCAGACTGAAGGAGAATAGATACCCAGTCCGGACTGAAGGAGAATAGATACCCAGTCCGGACTGAAGGAGAATAGATACCCAGTCCGGACTGAAGGAGAATAGATACCCAGTCCGGACTGAAGGAGAATAGATACCCAGTCCGGACTGAAGGAGAATAGATACCCAGTCCGGACTGAAGGAGAATAGATACCCAGTCCGGACTGAAGGAGAATAGATACCCAGTCCGGACTGAAGGAGAATAGATACCCAGTCCGGACTGAAGGAGAATAGATACCCAGTCCGGACTGAAGGAGAATAGATACCCAGTCCGGACTGAAGGAGAATAGATACCCAGTCCGGACTGAAGGAGAATAGATACCCAGTCCGGACTGAAGGAGAATAGATACCCAGTCCGGACTGAAGGAGAATAGATACCCAGTCCGGACTGAAGGAGAATAGATACCCAGTCCGGACTGAAGGAGAATAGATACCCAGTCCGGACTGAAGGAGAATAGATACCCAGTCCGGACTGAAGGAGAATAGATACCCAGTCCGGACTGAAGGAGAATAGATACCCAGTCCGGACTGAAGGAGAATAGATACCCAGTCCGGACTGAAGGAGAATAGATACCCAATCCGGACTGAAGGAGAATAGATACCCAATCCGGACTGAAGGAGAATAGATACCCAATCCGGACTGAAGGAGAATAGATACCCAATCCGGACTGAAGGAGAATAGATACCCAATCCGGACTGAAGGAGAATAGATACCCAATCCGGATTGAAGGAGAATAGATACCCAATCCAGACTGAAGGAGAATAGATACCCATTCCAGATTGAAGGAGAATAGATACCCAATCCAGACTAAAATAGAATAGATACCCAATCCAGATTGAAGGAGAATAGATACCCAATCCAGACTAAAATAGAATAGATACCCAATCCAGACTAACAGAGAATAGATACACAATCCAGACTAAAAGAGAATAGATACCCATTCCAGATTGAAGAAGAATAGACACCCATTCCAGATTGAAGGAGAATAGATACCCAATCCAGACTAAAATAGAATAGATACCCGATCCAGATTGAAGGAGAATAGATACCCAATCCAGACTAAAATAGAATAGATACCCAATCCAGACTGAAGGAGAATATATACCCAATCCAGATTTAAAGATAATAGATACCCAATCCAGACTAAAAGAGAATAGATACCCAAAACACACTTAAAGATAGTAGACACCCAATCCAGACTAAAAGAGAATAGATACCCAATCCAGACTAAAAGAGAATAGATACCCAATCCAGACTGAAGGAGAATAGATACCCAATCCAGACTGAAGGAGAATAGATACCCAATCCAGACTAAAAGAGAATAGATACCCAATCCAGACTAAAAGAGAATAGATATCCAATCCAGACTGAAGGAGAATAGATACCCAATCCAGACTGAAGGAGAATAGATACCCAATCCAGACTGAAGGAGAATAGATACCCAATCCAGACTGAAGGAGAATAGATACCCAATCCAGACTAAAAGAGAATAGATATCCAATCAAGACTGAAGGAGAATAGATACCCAATCCAGACTTAAATCAAATCAAATCAAATGTATTTATATAGCCCTTCGTACATCAGCTGATATCTCAAAGTGCTGTACAGAAACCCAGGCTAAAACCCCAAACAGCAAGCAATGCAGGTGTAGAAGCACGGTGGTTAGGAAAAACTCCCTAGAAAGGCCAAAACCTAGGAAGAAACCTAGAGAGGAACCAGGATATGTGGGGTGGCCAGTCCTCTTCTGGCTGTGCCGGGTGGAGATTATAACAGAACATGGCCAAGATGTTCAAATGTTCATAAATGACCAGCATGGTCGAATAATAATAAGGCAGAACAGTTGAAACTGGAGCAGCAGCATGGCCAGGTGGACTGGGGACAGCAAGGAGCCATCACATCAGGCAATCCTGGGGCACGGTCCCAGGGCTCAGGTCCTCCGAGAGAGAGAAAGAAAGAGAATTAGAGAGAGCATATGTGGGGTGGCCAGTCCTCTTCTGGCTGTGATAATAGATGCCCAATCCAGATTTAAAGATAATAGATACCCAATACAGACTTAAAGATAGTAGATACCCAATCCAGACTAAAAGAGAATAGATACCCAATCCAGACTAAAAGAGAATAGATACCCAATCCAGACTAAAAGAGAATAGATACCCAATCCAGACTAAAAGAGAATATATACCCAATCCAGACTAAAAGAGAATAGATACCCAATCCAGACTAAAAGAGAATAGATACCCAAATCCAGACTAAAAGAGAATAGATACCCAATCCAGACTAAAAGAGAATAGATACCCAATCCAGACTAAAAGAGAATAGATACCCAATCCAGACTAAAAGAGAATAGATACCCAATCCAGACTAAAAGAGAATAGATACCCAATCCAGACTAAAAGAGAATAGATACCCAATCCAGACTAAAAGAGAATAGATACCCAATCCAGACTGAAGGAGAATAGATACCCAATCCAGACTGAAGGAGAATAGATACCCAATCCAGACTGAAGGAGAATAGATACCCAATCCAGACTGAAGGAGAATAGATACCCAATCCAGACTGAAGGAGAATAGATACCCAATCCAGACTGAAGGAGAATAGATACCCAATCCAGACTGAAGGAGAATAGATACCCAATCCAGACTGAAGGAGAATAGATACCCATTACAGCAAGTTGTTATTTTATGTGGTTGTTATTGAAGGCCATTACTGTGGACGGTGTACTGTGGACGGTGTACTGTGGACGGTGTACTGTGGACGGTGTACTGTGGACGGTGTACTGTGGACGGTGTACTGTGGACGGTGTATTGGCACTCAGACATGCTGTCTCGCCTGACCTGGGACTGCTAGAAGAAGAGGGCTAAGGAAAGGTTAAGAAAATGAGTGTTTTTGTTCATGTCCATGGTAGCCTCCCAAAGGGCACCCCTCTTTCCTATATAGAGCACTACTTTTGACCAAAGCCTTATGGGCCCTGGTGAAAAGTAGTGCACTATATAGGGAATAGGGTGCCCTTTGGGAGGAAGACCATATTGATAGGTTCATTGTCAGAACCTTGGCAGCATCTGTAGTCTTTTAAGACACTTTTAAATTAAGCAAATCCCCCTGGCCTTTTCTCTATTTACCACTAAGGAAGTGTTGTTCCTCGGCTGTCATTCAAAATAAGAAGTTATTCTTAACTGACTTGTCTAGTTAAATAAAAAAAATATGCCTTGCTTCTCTGATTATTCAAAATAAGAAGTTATTCTTAAATAACTTGTCTAGTTAAATAAATAAAATGTGCCTTGCTTCTCTGATTATTCAAAATATTCCATGTTTTCAATTGCAATATTCTGTCAAAACGCCAATTTATATACACTGAACAAAAATATAAACACAACATGTAAAGTGTTGGTCCCATGTTTCATGAGCTGAAATAAAAGATTCCAGAAATGTTCCATACGCACAAAAAGCTTATTTGTCTAAAATGTTGTGCACAAATTTGTTTACATCCCTGTTAGTGAACTTTTCTCCTTTGCCAAAATAATCCATCCACCTGACAGGTGTGGCATATCAAGAAGCTGATTAAATAGCATGATAATTATACAGGTGCACCTTGTGCTGGGGACAGTATAAGGCCACTCTAAAATGTGCAGTTTTGTCACACAACACAATGTCACAAATGTCTCAAGTGTTGAGCGAGCATGCTGACTGCAGGAATGTCCACCAGAGCTGTTGTCAGATAATTAAATGTTAATTTCTCTACCATAAGCCACCACCAACGTCGTTTTAGAGAATTTGGCAGTACGTCCAACCGGCCTCACAACCGCAGACCAAGTGTAACCATGCCAGCCCAGGACCTCCACATCCGACTTCTTCACCTCCTGGATCGTCTGAGACCAGACACTTGGACAGCTGATGAAACTAGGTTTGCACAACTGAAGAATTTCTGCACAAACTGTCAGAAACCGTCTCAGGGAAGCTCATCTGCGTGCTCATCATCCTCACAGTGCTCGTCATCCTCACAGTGCTCATCGTCCTCACAGTGCTCGTCATCCTCACAGTGCTCATCGTCCTCACCAGGCCTTGACCTGACTTCGCCGTCGTAATCGACTTCAGTGGGAAAACGCTCACCTTCGATGGTCACTGGCACGCTGGACTAGTGGGCTCTTCATGGATGAATCCTGGTTTCAACTGTACCGGGCAGATGGCAGACAGTGTGTATGGTGTCGTGTGGGCAAGGGGCTTGCTGATGTCAACGTTGTGAACAGAGTGCCGCGGTGGAGCAAGGTTATGGTATGGGCAGGCATACGCTACGGACAACCACACAATTGCATTTTATTGATGGCGGTTTAAATTCACAAAGATACCATGAAACGAGATCCTGAGGCCCATTGTCTTGTCACTCATTCGCTGCCATCACCTCATGTTTCAGCATGATAATGCACAACCCCATGTCGCAAGGATCTGCCCAATTCCTGGAAGCTGAAAATGTCCCATTTTTTCCATAGCCTGCATACTAACCAGACATGTCACCCATTGAGCATGTTTGGGATGCTCTGGCGACGTGTACAACAGCATGTTCCAGTTCCAGCTAATATCCAGCAACTTTGCACAGCCATTGAGGAGGAGTGGGACAACATTCACACAAAAATCAAGGATGGCAGGTAGTCTAGTGGTTAGAGTATTGGACTAGTAACCAAAAGGTTGCAAGATCAAATCCCTGAGCTGACAAGGTAAAAATTGAACAGGCAGTTAACCCACTGTTTCTAGGCTGACATTGAAAATAAGAATTTATTCTTAACTGACTTGCTAGTTAAATAAGAGGTTAAAAAAAAACCTCCCTGATCAACTCTATGCTAAGGAGATGTGTTGTGCTGCATGAGGCAAATGGTCACACCGAATGCGGACTGTTTTTGATCCACACCTACATTGTTTCAAGGTATCTGTGATGTATATCTGTATTCCCACTAATGTTAAATCCGTAGATTAGGGCCCTAATGAATTTGTTTCAATTGACTGATTTTCTGATATGAACTGTAACTTGAAATAGCTATAATGCATGCTCCAGTTATATTGTGTCTGAAGGTCAATTCAGCTTGGGTGTTCGATGACCGTTAACAAATGACTGGAGCATGTAAACTCTCTGAAATTACTGGAGCATGTAAGCTATCTGGGGAAATGACTGGAGCATGTAAGCTATATCTGGAAATGACTGGAACATGTAAACTACCTGAAATGACTGGAGCATGTAAACTATCTGAAATGACTGGAGCATGTAAACTATCTGAAATGACTGGAGCATGTAAACTCTCTGAACTGACTGGAGCATGTAAACCATCTGAAATGACTGGAGCATGTAAACTCTCTGAAATGACTGGAGCATGTAAACTATCTGAAATGACTGGAGCATGTAAACTATCTGAAATGACTGGAGCATGTAAACTCTCTGAAATGACTGGAGCATGTAAACTATCTGAAATGACTGGAGCATGTAAACTCTCTGAAATGACTGGAGCATGTAAACTATCTGAAAAGACTGGAGCATGTAAACTATGTCCACCAACTGAGCGTCTGTTAGTTCAGTTTCACCAAAACCATGTAAATGCCATACTGTACGGATGGCTGTCTGGATGGCTGTACAGATGGTGTGTGTTCCAGTAATAGTGATGACTAATTTATACAGTGTAAACAGCTTTATGATTGACAGCTTCATGGAGATGACTAGATGTGTATAGTGAAAATGTATTCTTCTTTCTTCTCCAGGTTGAGGAGGTGGGAAGGCAGATCTGTTGGAACACCCTCTGTTGCCAGGGGACCAGGTGGTTGTCATTAACGACGTGGAACTCAGTGGATTCAGGCAGGAAGCCGTCTCATTGGTCAAAGGATCCTACAAGACTCTCCGACTCACTGTCCATAGAGTAAATCATACCTCTTTCATGCCGGGGCCATCTGTTCCTCTCCATCGGTCATTCTCCATTTGTCCCTCTCCTTCCGCCCCTCTCCTTCTGTCCCTCTCCTTCCGCCCCTCTCCATCTGTCCCTCTCCATCTGTCCCTCTCCTTCTGTCCCTCTCCTGCTGTCCCTCTCCTTCTGTCCCTCTCCTTCCGCCCCTCTCCATCTGTCCCTCTCCATCTGTCCCTCTCCTTCCGCCCCTCTCCTTCCGTCCCTCTCCTTCTGCCCCTCTCCTTCTGTTCCCCTCCTTCTGTCCCTCTCCTTCCGCCCCTCTCCATCTGTCCCTCTCCATCTGTCCCTCTCCATCTGTCCCTCTCCTTCTGTCCCTCTCCTTCTGTCCCTCTCCATCTGTCCCTCTCCATCTGTCCCTCTCCTTCCGTCCCCCTCCTTCCGTCCCCCTCCTTCCGTCCCCCTCCTTCTGTCCCTCTCCTTCTGTCCCTCTCCTTCTGTCCCTCTCCGTCTGTCCCTCTCCGTCTGTCCCTCTCCGTCTGTCCCTCTCCGTCTGTCCCTCTCCTTCTGTCCCTCTCCGTCTGTCCCTCTCCGTCTGTCCCTCTCCGTCTGTCCCTCTCCGTCTGTCTCTCTCCGTCTGTCTCTCTCCTTCTGTCCCCCTCCTTCTGTCCCTCTCCTTCTGTCCCCCTCTGTCTGTCCCTCTCCTTCTGTCCCCCTCCTTCTGTCTTTCTCCTTCTGTCCCCCTCCTATTGTCCCCCTCCATATAACAGTACCATACAACAGTACCATACAACAGTACCATACAACAGTAACATACAACAGTACAATTTGACAGTACTCCTTCATCTCATATTGTCCTGATGTCTATAATGACCTCACCCCCCTCAGCTCCTTAGTCTCATATCACCCTGATGTCTATAGTGGTCATGCTTCAGCACTAACGATAACAGGCCAGGGGGTGTTGCTGGGGTCTGGTGTGTGTGTGTGCGCGCTGGAGGAAGGGATCATGGCTAAACTCCCAGGCTCTTAAGTTATCTCCACAACAGCAGCTCTGTGATATGATTGACACCCTGCAGAGGGTAAAAATAGGAACTCATACTGGCTAACCTTCTGTACCCACTAGACTAGAGCTGTCTGTCACAGGTAAATCTAACCTTCTGTACCCACTAGACTAGAGCTGTCTGTCACAGGTAAATCTAACCTTCTGTACCCACTAGACTAGAGCTGTCTGTCACAGGTAAATCTAACCTTCTGTACCCACTAGACTAGAGCTGTCTGTCACAGGTAAATCTGACCTTCTGTACCCACTAGACTAGAGCTGTCTGTCACAGGTAAATCTAACCTTCTGTACCCACTAGACTAGAGCTGTCTGTCACAGGTAAATCTAACCTTCTGTACCCACTAGACTAGAGCTGTCTGTCACAGGTAAATCTAACCTTCTGTACCCACTAGACTAGATGAGTTGTCTGTCACAGGTAAATCTAACCTTCTGTACCCACGAGACTAGATGAGTTGTCTGTCACAGGTAAATCTAACCTTCTGAACCCACTAGACTAGACCAGTTGTCTGTCACAGGTAAATCATTATTGTTTCATCCATATTCACATTAGGATAGGTTCAAGAATTTAGGTTTGCTAAAGGAATATCTTTTATAGAAGCTATTTTAACACGCTAAATCAACGCTTCCCAAACCCTTTCATCGTTGGGGAACATCCCACACATTTTTCCATGGGCTGAATCCAGAACTCCAGACTAATATTCTCCACTGGTGGTACTAGTGCCACGAAGTTTTGCAGTTGGGACCAAACAGCCCATGATTTTCCTTCTGGCGTCACACAATAGAAAACATTAGTATCCTGGCAACGGGGGGTTGTTCTAAAGTCATTCCCAGCTTTATTAAAACATGTAATAGATGACTGTGATTGAAGAAGAGGGTTGTTTCATCATCCACTCCTGAGGATCTGAGAGAGAGAGAGAGAGAGAGAGAGAGAGAGAGAGAGAGAGAGAGAGAGAGAGAGAGAGAGAGAGAGAGAGAGAGAGAGAGAGAGAGAGAGAGAGAGAGAGAGAGAGAGAGAGAGAGAGAGAGAGAGAGAGAGAGAGAGAGAGAGAGAGAGAGAGAGAGAGAGAGAGAGAGAGAGAGAGAGAGAGAACACCTTTCAGTTCTGGATTTTTTTTGACGCATTTGTTCAGTCGAATAGCATTCTGGGACGACGGGTAGCAAGTAATGTGTGGAGCGAGTAGTGGATGAGTAGTTTTTATCAGTATTAATTATGGATCGTCATTGGTTCCTGCTAAGTCAACAGCTACACTTCCTGGGGTTTATTATGGATCCCCGTTAGTTCCTGCTAAGGCAGCAGCTACTCTTCCTGGGATTTATTGTGGATCCCCTTTAGTTCCTGCTAAGTCAACAGCTACACTTCCTTTTGTTTATTATGGATCCCAATTAGTTCCTGCTAAGTCAACAGCTACACTTCCTGGGGTTTATTATGGACCCCCATTAGTTCCTGCCAAGGCAGCAGCTACTCTTCCTGGGGCTTATTGTGGACCCCCATTAGTTCCTGCCAAGGCTGCAGCTACTCTTCCTGGGGTTTATTATGGATCCCCATTAGTTCCTGCCAAGGCTGCAGCTACTCTTCCTGGGGTTTATTGTGGACCCCCATTAGTTCCTGCCAAGGCTGCAGCTACTCTTCCTGGGGCTTATTGTGGACCCCCATTAGTTCCTGCCAAGGCTGCAGCTACTCTTCCTGGGGTTTATTATGGATCCCCATTAGTTCCTGCCAAGGCTGCAGCTACTCTTCCTGGGGTTTATTGTGGACCCCCATTAGTTCCTGCCAAGGCTGCAGCTACTCTTCCTGGGGTTTATTATGGATCCCCATTAGTTCCTGCCAAGGCTGCAGCTACTCTTCCTGGGGTTTATTATGGATCCCCATTAGTTCCTGCCAAGGCTGCAGCTACTCTTCCTGGGGTTTATTGTGGACCCCCATTAGTTCCTGCCAAGGCTGCAGCTACTCTTCCTGGGGTTTATTATGGATCCCCATTAGTTCCTGCCAAGGCTGCAGCTACTCTTCCTGGGGTTTATTATGGATCCCCATTAGTTCCTGACAAGGCAGCAGCTACTCTTCCTGGGGTTTATTATGGATCCCCATTAGTTCCTGCCAAGGCTGCAGCTACTCTTCCTGGGGTTTATTATGGATCCCCATTAGTTCCTGACAAGGCAGCAGCTACTCTTCCTGGGGTTTATTATGGATCCCAATTAGTTCCTGCTAAGTCAACAGCTACACTTCCTGGGGTTTATTATGGATCCCCGTTAGTTCCTGACAAGGCAGCAGCTACTCTTCCTGGGGTTTATTATGGATCCCCATTAGTTCCTGCCAAGGCTGCAGCTACTCTTCCTGGGGTTTATTATGGATCCCCATTAGTTCCTGACAAGGCAGCAGCTACTCTTCCTGGGGTTTATTGTTGATCCCCTTTAGTTCCTGCTAAGTCAACAGCTACACTTCCTGGAGTTTATTATGTATCCCAATTAGTTCCTGCTAAGTCAACAGCTACACTTCCTGGTGTTTATTATGGATCCCAATTAGTTCCTGCTAAGCCAACAGCTACACTTCCTGGGGTTTATTATGGATCGTCATTTGTTCCTGCTAAGTCAACAGCTACACTTCCTGGAGTTGATTATGGATCCCCATTAGTTCCTGCTAAGTCAACAGCTACACTTCCTGGGGTTTATTATGGATCCCCATTACTTCCTGTCAATGCATCAGCTACTCTTCCTGGTGTTTATTATGGATCCCAATTAGTTCCTGCTAAGTCAACAGCTACACTTCCTGGGGTTTATTATGGATCCCCATTAGTTCCTGCTAAGTCAACAGCTACACTTCCTGGGGTTTATTATGGATCCCCATTACTTCCTGTCAATGCATCAGCTACTCTTCCTGGGGTTTATTATGGATCCCATTAGTTCCTGCTAAGGCATCAGCTACACTTCCTGGGGTTTATTATGGATCCCCATTAGTTCCTGCTAAGGCTGCAGCTACTCTTCCTGTGGTTTATTATGGATCCCCATTAGTTCCTGCTAAGGCTGCAGCTACTCTTCCTGGGGTTTATTATGGATCCCCATTAGTTCCTGACAAGGCTGCAGCTACTCTTCCTGGGGTTTATTATGGATCCCCATTAGTTCCTGTCATGCATCATGTACTCTTCCTGGGGTTTATTATGGATCCCCATTAGTTCTTGACAAGGCAGCAGCTACTCTTCCTGGGGTTTATTATGTATCCATGTTAGTTCCTGTTAAGGCATCAGCTACTCTTCCTGGGGTTTATTATGGATCCCCATTAGTTCCTGCCAAGGCTGCAGCTACTCTTCCTGGGGTTTATTATGGATCCCAATTAGTTCCTGACAATGCAGCAGCTACTCTTCCTGGGGTTTATTATGGATCCCCATAAGTTCCTGACAATGCAGCAGCTACTCTTCCTGGGGTTTATTATGGCTCCCCATTAGTTCCTGATAATGCAGCAGCTACTCTTCCTGGGGTTTATTATGGATCCCCATTAGTTCCTGACAATGCAGCAGCTACTCTTCCTGGGGTTTATTATGGAACCCCATTAGTTCCTGCCAAGTCAGCAGCTACTCTTCCTGGGGTTTATTATGGATCCCCATGAGTTCCTTCCAATGCAGCAGCTATTCTTCCTGTTTTTTTTATGGATCCCTATTTGTTTCTTCCAATGCAGCAGCTACTCTTCCTGGGGTTTATTATGGATCCCCATTAGTTCCTGTCAATGTAGCAGCTACTCTTCCTGGGGTTAATTATGGATCCCCATTAGTTCCTGCCAATGCAGCAGCTACTCTTCCTGGGGTTTATTATGGATCCCCATTAGTTCCTGCCAAGGCAGCAGCTACTCTTCCTGGGGTTTATTATGGATCCCCATGAGTTCCTTCCAACGCAGCAGCTATTCTTCCTAGGTTTTTTTATGGATCCCAATTTGTTTCTTCCAATGCAGCAGCTACTCTTCCTGGGGTTTATTATGGATCGCCTTATTGGACTTTTTCAACTTTAACCTGTAGTGACACCCCATCCCGTGAACAGGACCGTTGTCATCATCTGACACTAATTAGCATAACGCAACGGACATAAATATATTGGAACACAGCTTAGCCTTTTGTTAATCACCCTGTCATCTCAGATTTTCAAAATATGCTTTACTGCCAATGCTAGACAAGCATTTGTGTAAGTTTATCATAGCATTATGCCTTACTAGCAGCCGGCAACCTTGTCACGGAAATCAGAAAAGCAATCAAATTAATCGTTTACCTTTGATGAACTTCGGATGTTTTCACTCACGAGACTCCCAGGTAGACAGCCAAAGTTCATTTTCTTCCCAAAATATTATTTTTGTAGGCGAAATTGCTCCATTTGTTCTTCACGTTTGGCTGAGAAATCTCCCGGAAATTGCGTTCACCACAACGCCGAAAAATATTCCAAATTAGCTCCATAATATCGACAGAAACATGGCAAACGTTGTTTAGAATCCATCCTTAAGGTGTTTTTCTAATATCTATTCGATAATATATCCGTCGGGACAATTTGTTTTTCACTAGGACCGATTGTAATGATGGCTACCTCTGTATTTTACGCGAGAATCTCTCTCGGAGCCACCATGTGACCACTTACGCAATGTGGCCGCCTATGGCTATTCTTCAACAGAAATGCAATGTCACAATGCTGTAGACACCTTGGGGAATACGTAGAAAGCATAAGCTCGTTGATGGTACATTCACAGCTGAATAGGGAGTCATTGGTTGGTGTGACCGGATGATGAATGATACTGGGTTTCTGCAGAAGGACGTTCGGAGTTCCATTGTACGGAGTTCCATTGTACGGAGTTCCATCGTACGGAGTTCCATTGTACGGAGTTCCATCGTACGGAGTTCCATCGTACGGAGTTCCATCGTACGGAGTTCCATCGTACGGAGTTCCATCGTACGGAGTTCCATCGTACGGAGTTCCATCGTACGGAGTTCCATCGTACGGAGTTCCATCGTCAGGAGTTCCATCGTCAGGAGTTCCATCGTCAGGAGTTCCATCGTACGGAGTTCCATCGTACGGAGTTCCATCGTCAGGAGTTCCATCGTCAGGAGTTCCATTGTACGGAGTGCCATTGTCAGGAGTTCCATCGTACGGAGTTCCATCGTACGGAGTTCCATCGTACGGAGTTCCATCGTCAGGAGTTCCATCGTCAGGAGTTCCATCGTCAGGAGTTCCATTGTCAGGAGTTCCATTGTCAGGAGTTCCATTGTCAGGAGTTCCATTGTCAGGAGTTCCATCGTCAGGAGTTCCATCGTCAGGAGTTCCATCGTCAGGAGTTCCATTGTCAGGAGTTCCATTGTCAGGAGTTCCATTGTCAGGAGTTCCATCGTCAGGAGTTCCATTGTCAGGAGTTCCATTGTCAGGAGTGCCATTGTCAGGAGTGCCATTGTACGGAGTTCCATCGTACGGAGTGCCATTGTCAGGAGTTCCATTGTCAGGAGTTCCATTGTCAGGAGTTCCATTGTCAGGAGTTCCATTGTCAGGAGTTCCATTGTCAGGAGTTCCATTGTCAGGAGTTCCATTGTCAGGAGTTCCATTGTCAGGAGTTCCATTGTCAGGAGTTCCATTGTCAGGAGTTCCATTGTCAGGAGTTCCATCGTACGGAGTGCCATTGTCAGGAGTTCCATCGTACGGAGTTCCATCGTACGGAGTGCCATTGTCAGGAGTTCCATCGTACGGAGTGCCATTGTCAGGAGTTCCATCGTCAGGAGTTCCATCGTCAGGAGTTCCATTGTCAGGAGTTCCATTGTCAGGAGTTCCATTGTCAGGAGTTCCATTGTCAGGAGTTCCATTGTCAGGAGTTCCATTGTCAGGAGTTCCATTGTCAGGAGTTCCATTGTCAGGAGTGCCATTGTCAGGAGTGCCATTGTCAGGAGTTCCATTGTCAGGAGTTCCATTGTCAGGAGTTCCATTGTCAGGAGTTCCATTGTCAGGAGTTCCATTGTCAGGAGTTCCATTGTCAGGAGTTCCATTGTCAGGAGTTCCATTGTCAGGAGTTCCATTGTCAGGAGTTCCATTGTCAGGAGTTCCATTGTCAGGAGTTCCATTGTCAGGAGTTCCATTGTCAGGAGTTCCATTGTCAGGAGTTCCATTGTCAGGAGTGCCATTGTCAGGAGTGCCATTGTACGGAGTTCCATCGTACGGAGTTCCATCGTACGGAGTGCCATCGTACGGAGTGCCATCGTACGGAGTTCCATCGTACGGAGTTCCATCGTACGGAGTTCCATCGTCAGGAGTTCCATTGTCAGGAGTTCCATTGTCAGGAGTTCCATTGTCAGGAGTGCCATTGTCAGGAGTGCCATTGTCAGGAGTGCCATTGTCACGAGTTCCATTGTCAGGAGTTCCATTGTCAGGAGTTCCATTGTCAGGAGTTCCATTGTCAGGAGTTCCATTGTCAGGAGTTCCATTGTCAGGAGTTCCATTGTCAGGAGTTCCATCGTACGGAGTGCCATTGTCAGGAGTTCCATCGTACGGAGTTCCATCGTACGGAGTGCCATTGTCAGGAGTTCCATCGTACGGAGTGCCATTGTCAGGAGTTCCATCGTACGGAGTTCCATCGTACGGAGTGCCATTGTCAGGAGTTCCATCGTCAGGAGTTCCATCGTCAGGAGTTCCATCGTCAGGAGTTCCATTGTCAGGAGTTCCATTGTCAGGAGTTCCATTGTCAGGAGTTCCATTGTCAGGAGTTCCATTGTCAGGAGTTCCATTGTCAGGAGTTCCATTGTCAGGAGTTCCATTGTCAGGAGTTCCATCGTCAGGAGTTCCATCGTACGGAGTTCCATCGTACGGAGTGCCATTGTCAGGAGTTCCATCGTACGGAGTGCCATTGTCAGGAGTTCCATCGTCAGGAGTTCCATCGTCAGGAGTTCCATCGTCAGGAGTTCCATCGTCAGGAGTTCCATCGTCAGGAGTTCCATTGTCAGGAGTTCCATTGTCAGGAGTTCCATTGTCAGGAGTTCCATTGTCAGAAGGACAACCGTCTCTGTAGCATTACACCAAGCTGGCCTTAATGGTAGAATGGCCAGATGGAAGCCACTCCTCAGTAAAAGGCACATGACAGCCCACTTGGAGTTTGCCAAAAGGCACCTAAAGCACTCTCAGACCATGAGAATGCCAAGAGTCTGGAGGGAGTTTATCACCCTCCTTCGGCCCTCCCCAATTGCTCTTAACAAATTGTCTGACTTGCTGTCTAATTATGTTGAATCTGAATTATAAATATTGGGTGATCTTAACTTGGATTGGTTGATGTCAGTATCAGATAGACTGAATGATATTTGTACTGAGCAAAATTTAACTCAACTTATAACTAAACCAAGCCACCCCAACTTAAAACACCCTGAAAAATCACCTATATTGGATGTAATTCTGACAAAAGTATCCAGCCAATGGAATCTTTGCTAACGAGCTCAGTGACCATTATCCCATTGCCTGCAGTAGATATACTAAGCTACCTAAATTGTGTTTGTGCATTATTACAAAGATACGACTTTCAATGAGCAACATTTCCTGTATGACCTGGGGTTGTATGATAGGGAGGGGGTGTCCCTCTATCTCTGATTCGGATACTTTTCTGTTTACCTTTCGTTCCAGAGTGGCACAGCGGTCTAAGGCAGCGGTCTAAGGCACTGCATCCCAGTGCTAGGGGCATCACTACAGACACTGGTTCGATCCCGGGCTGTATTAGGAGCATCGTCAGGATTTGTAAATAAAATATATGTGGATATCATTCTGACCTCGATAACTACTGCCCAATTTCTAAACTATCTTGCCTTGCAAAAATATTAGAATCACTGGCAAACTCCCTTGTGCAAGCTGAATAACTTCTATGCTCGCATTGAGGCAATGAACACTGAAGCATGCATGAGAGCATCAGCTGTTCCAGATGACTGTGATCATGTTCTCCGCAGCCGACGTGAGTAAGACCTTGAAACAGGTCAACATACACAAGGCTGTGGGGCCAGAAGAGATTACCAGGACGTGTACTCCGAGCATGCGCTGACCAACTGGCAAGTGTCTTCACTGACATTTTCAACCTCTCCCTGTCTGAGTCTGTAATACCAACATGTTTCAAGCAGACCACCATAGTCCCTGTGCCCAAGAACACTAAGGTAACCTGCCTAAATGACTGTAGCCATGAAATGCTATGAAAGGCTGGTCATGGCTCACATCAAAACCATTATCCCAGAAACCCTAGACCCACTCCAAATTGCATACCGCCCCAACAGATCCCCAGATGATGCAATCTCTATTGCACTCCACACCGCCCTTTCCCCCCTGGATAAAAGGAACACCTATGTGAGAATGCTATTCATTGACTACAGCTCAACACCATAGTGCCCACAAAGCTCATCACTAAGCTAAAAACTGTGGGACTAAACACCTCCCTCTGCAACTGGATCTTGGACTTCCTGACGAGCCGCCCCCAGGTGGTGAAGGTAACGGTACAGTGGGCCCACGGTTCGGTATGTATCACGGTTTGTGGGTCACAGTAACTCTCATACAGGGGACGAGTTTGCAAAATGTAGCTCTTCATTTCCCGTCACAGAGAGGTAGCTTCCAGAACATTGTGAACTGTCACAGAGAGGTAGCTTCCAGAACATTGTGAACCGTCACAGAGAGGTAGCTTCCAGTACGTAGTGAACCGTCACAGTGAGGTAGCTTCCAGAACATTGTGAACTGTCACAGAGAGGTAGCTTCCAGTACGTAGTGAACCGTCACAGAGAGGTAGCTTCCAGTACATAGTGAACCGTCACAGAGAGGTAGCTTCCAGAACATAGTGAACCATCACAGAGAGGTAGCTTCCAGTACATAGTGAACCGTCACAGTGAGGTAGCTTCCAGAACATTGTGAACTGTCACAGAGAGGTAGCTTCCAGAACATTGTGAACCGTCACAGAGAGGTAGCTTCCAGTACGTAGTGAACCGTCACAGTGAGGTAGCTTCCAGAACATTGTGAACTGTCACAGAGAGGTAGCTTCCAGTACGTAGTGAACCGTCACAGAGAGGTAGCTTCCAGTACATAGTGAACCGTCACAGTGAGGTAACTTCCAGTACATCGTGAACCGTCACAGTGAGGTAGCTTCCAGTACGTAGTGAACCGTCACAGAGGTAGCTTCCAGTATGTAGTGAACCGTCACAGAGAGGTAGCTTCCAGAACATAGTGAACCGTCACAGAGAGTAGCTTCCAGCATGTAGTGAACCGTCACAGAGAGGTAGCTTCCAGCATGTAGTGAACCGTCACAGTGAGGTAGCTTCCAGAACATAGTGAACCCAGTCCGGTACGTCCTGTGCTAGCTCCCCGCTCTCGCCGTCCGAAGTGTGTCACTGTTCCGGTACAAGTTGTGCCGGTTCTACGCACCAGGTCTCCAGTGCACCTCCACAGTCCGGTACGTCCTGTGCCTGCTCCTCGCACTCTCCCTGAAGAGCGTGTCACCAGTCCGGTGCAACCTGTACTGGCCCCACGCATCAGGCCTCCAGTGCGCCTCCCCAGTCCGGTGACGGTCCCCAGTCCAGAGCTTCCGGCGACGGTCCCCAGTCTAGAGATTCCGGTGACGGTCCTCAGTCCAGAGCTTCCGGCGACGGTCCACAGTCCGGAACCTCCTACGACGGTCCACAGTCCGGAGCCTCCTACGACGGTCCACAGTCCGGAGCCTCCTACGACGGTCCACAGTCCGGAGCCTCCTACGCCGGTCCACAGTCCGGAGCCTCCTACGACGGTCCACAGTCCGGAACCTCCTACGATGGTCCACAGTCCGGAACATTCTACGACGGTCCACAATCCGGAACCTCCTACGACGGTCCACAGTCCGGAGCCTTCTACGACGGTCCACAGTCCGGAGCCTCCTACGACGGTCCACAGTCCGGAACCTCCTACGACGGTCCACAGTCCGGAACCTTCTACGACGGTCCACAGGCCGGAGCCCTCCTTTGCACCGGTGCCCAGTCCAGGCACGGTGTCCAGTCCTGCTCCATGGCAGGAGTCTCCCTCTGCGCCATTGCCCAGTACAGGCACGGTGTCCAGTCCTGCTCCAAGGCCGGAGCCTTCCTCTGCGCAGGTGCCCAGTCCAGGCACGGTGTCCAGTCCTGCTCCAAGGCCGGAGCCTTCCTCTGCGCCATTGCCCAGTCCAGGCACGGTGTCCAGTCCTGCTCCAAGGCCGGAGCCTTCCTCTGCGCAGGTGCCCAGTCCAGGCACGGTGTCCAGTCCTGCTCCAAGGCCGGAGCCTTCCTCTGCGCAGGTGCCCAGTCCAGGCACGGTGTCCAGTCCTGCTCCAAGGCCGGAGCCTTCCTCTGCACCATTGCCCAGTCCAGGCACGGTGTCCAGTCCAGCTCCAAGGCCGGAGCCTTCCTCTGCGCAGGTGCCCAGTCCAGGCACGGCGGCCAACTCAGCTCCATGGCCGGGGCCCTCTGCGCCGGGGCCCAGTCCGGGCAAGGCGTCCTACCCGGCTCCATGGCCGGACCCGTGGGTACGGAGTGGGTACTTCGCCCCGCACCGGAGCCTCCCCTATAGAGTTTTGCACCTTTTTTGGGGGGGGTGTACTGTCACGCCCTGACCATAGAAAGCCTTTTAGTCTCTATGTTGGGTAGGTCAGGGTGTGACTAGGGTGGGCTATCTAGGATGTTTTATGTCCATGTTGGCCTGGTATGGTCCCAATCAGAGGTAGCTGTTTATTGTTGTCTCTGATTGGGGATCATAGTTAGGCAGCCATTTCCCCACGGGTTTTTTGTGGGATCCACGCCGCGCCTTGGTCCGTCTCTACACACAACCGTGACAATAAGTAGGTGTGTCCAAACTTTTGACCGGTACTTGCTTAATTAATTAGATTAATATTATGATGTTTCTATGTTTCTATGTTTTGCTTGACGTTATGACTACTTACATTTGCTTCCACCGTAATGTTTTGTCAGCCATCTTTGCTGAAGAAAGTCACCAGGGAAGGGTGGCTCGCGATACTCGATATGATTGGTCATGTAAAAACCTAGGGACCCAAATGCATGATGAGTGCTCTAATGTAGAAAATAGTAAAAATATAGAAAAAACCCTTTAATGAGTAAATGTGTCCAAACTTTTGACTAGTACTGTATATTCATATATAGTATACATTGTGCATATCTGTGTCCATATTGTCCATGAGTTTCTAGTATATAGACCGTATGGTTCAACAGAAAATAGACTAATGAATGAACAAAGCAACTAATCAACAATAGCATTATTTTCAATTACTTCTGCAACTCGTCCAACTGTTTACTTTTTTCACAACTGCTACCAGTCTGACGCCAAAACATTGACAACAAATACATATTGACGCAGCCTCTCTGTCTCCATTGTCCCCGGCCCTGACTGGCTGGATAGTTTGTCTCCATTGTCCCCGGCCCTGACTGGCTGGATAGTCTGTCTCCATTGTCCCCGTCCCTGACTGGCTGGATCGTTTGTCTCCATTGCCCCAGGCCCTGACTGGCTGGATAGTTTGTCTCCATTGTCCCCGGCCCTGACTGGCTGGATAGTCTGTCTCCATTGTCCCCGTCCCTGACTGGCTGGATAGTCTGTCTCCATTGTCCCCGGCCCTGACTGGCTGGATAGTCTGTCTCCATTGTCCCCGGCCCTGACTGGCTGGATAGTCTGTCTCCATTGTCCCCGGCCCTGACTGGCTGGATAGTCTGTCTCCATTGTCCCCGTCCCTGACTGGCTGGATAGTTTGTCTCCATTGTCCCTGGCCCTGACTGGCTGGATAGTCAGTCTCCATTGTCCCCGGCCCTGACTGGCTGGATAGTTTGTCTCCATTGTCCCCCGGCCCTGACTGGCTGGATAGTTTGTCTCCATTGTCCCCGGCCCTGACTGGCTGGATAGTTTGTCTCCATTGTCCCCGGCCCTGACTGGCTGGATAGTTTGTCTCCATTGTCCCTGGCCCTGACTGTCTGGATAGTTTGTCTCCATTGCCCCTGGCTGGATAATCTGTCCCCATTGCCCCTGGCTGGATACACACAGAGCAGGCTTTTCTTTTGGCTAATAAAAGGCCATAATGGCAGCCATTGTCTCACACCTGGCTTTGTTTCTAACCCTGGACTATACTCTACACTGTGCACACGACTCAGGTTCACCTGCCTGCCTGCATGACTGGGTGGCTGTACTCTCCCTCCCTCCGGCCATGTGAGAGGGGAGGGAGGAAGCAGCCCAGCCACAGAGGATGGCAGGATGCTCATTTGCATCCAAGTACAGAGTCCAAGAGACGTTGAGAGAGAGAGATAGAGAGAGAGAGAGAGAGAGAGAGAGGCAGAGAGGACATCACAAAGCTTCCCTTACCTCCAGTGTTTGTCCCCGCGGTGCTGTGCTGTGGAGATGCAGTAGGATCAGTCAGTGTAGTGTTGACTCTGTAGAGTCTGAACAAGCACAACTTCCTGGATGGCTCTGTAGTCCAGGAGTGTTCAGGACAGGTAGCGTTAGGTAGTGCTGTCCTGACGGGGCAAACACCTGTCGAAGCCTGGAGACTAGGACTCAGCGACTGACGTCTCCATGGAAGTGTAAGGGTGTGCCACTGTCAGCCAGAACTGCCTACTGCTGGGAAGAGAAGACTGTGCTGAGGCAACGTTAGTGTAGTGCTGTCCTGGCTGGACAAGCACTTGTTGAAGCCTGGAGATTGCAGAAAGACTATACCATTACCATACTGACTGACTGACTGACTGATTGACTGACTGACTGGCTGATTGACTGACTGACTGACTGCTCCACTGTAGGCTAAATGGTGTGCAGCAGTCAACCTACCTGTCAGTCTACCTACTGGACTATTGGCTACCACACACTGACTGCCTGACTAGCTGTCTGACTGACTGACTGACTGACTGGCTGACTGACTGACTAGCTGTCTGACAGGCTGGCTGGCTGACTGGCTGACTGGCTGACTGACTGACTGACTGGCTGACTGGCTGGCTGACTGACTGACTAGCTGTCTGACAGGCTGACAGGCTGGCTGACTGACTGACTGACTAGCTGTCTGACAGGCTGGCTGGCTGACTGGCTGGCTGACTGACTGGCTGACTGACTGCCTGACAGGCTGGCTGACTGACTGGCTGACTGACTGGCTGACTGACAGGCTGGCTGGCTGACAGGCTGGCTGGCTGACTGACTGGCTGGCTGACTGACTGACTGACTAGCTGTCTGACAGGCTCACTGACTGGCTGACAGGCTCACTGACTGGCTGACAGGCTGGCTGACTGACAGGCTGACTGGCTGACTGACTGGCTGGCTGACTGACTGACTGGCTGACTGTTCCATGGTATGGAGGGAGTGCCACTGTAGGACCTTGCCAGCCTACCTACAGCTGTGGGAAGACAAGACTGAGGACGAGTTGCATAACTTCAGACTTTGGACGCAGCAGTTCTCTGGGAGGGTGGACTTGATGGGAAAGGGAGGGAAATGAAGGAGGAGGGCGTGAGCATTTCCTAAGGACAGGAGTCAGCACAGGTTATTGTTGTTGGAGTTTACAGTAAGTACGGGATTACAGGTTATTGTTGTTGGAGTTTACAGTAAGTACGGGATTACAGGTTATTGTTGCTGGAGTTTACAGTAAGTACAGGATTACAGGTTATTGTTGTTGGAGTTTACAGTAAGTACGGGATTACAGGTTATTGTTGCTGGAGTTAACAGTGAGTACGGGATTACAGGTTATTGTTGCTGGAGTTTACAGTAAGTACAGGATTACAGGTTATTGTTGCTGGAGTTAACAGTGAGTACGGGATTACAGGTTATTGTTGCTGGAGTTAACAGTAAGTACAGGATTACAGGTTATTGTTGCTGGAGTTTACAGTAAGTACGGGATTACAGGTTATTGTTGCTGGAGTTAACAGTGAGTACGGGATTACAGGTTATTGTTGCTGGAGTTAACAGTGAGTACGGGATTACAGGTTATTGTTGCTGGAGTTAACAGTAAGTACAGGATTACAGGTTATTGTTGCTGGAGTTTACAGTGAGGACTAGATTACAGATATATGTTAGGTTGAGCCATCATATCCCACCAGCCCATGTGGATCAACTGATCAACTGATTGACTGGTTGCAGACAGATAGATGAATCCATCTCAAACGACCCAAGATGGACACCAGTCTGGATCTGAACCCCAGTTGACATGCTCTAGTCATGTGTCCCTCTCTCAGTGATGATGTAAGACAGCCATTATCAAGTCTGTTTGGTCTTCCTAACTGATCGTGATCCTTTCTGAGCTTTGGACTAGCTGATTAGCTGAGACCGTTCTAAGGAGAACGGAGGAACTACTTTGGATGTATTAAATGAGTTGATTCTGGCTATTTTGAGGAGAAACTACTTTTCCCATGGCCACTAGGGCTTGACTCTGGCTATTCTGAAGAGAAACTACTTTCCCCCAGGAGCACTAGGGCTTGACTCTGGCTATTCTGAAGAGAAACTACTTTTCCCAGGAGCACTAGGGCTTGACTCTGGCTATTCTGAAGAGAAACTACTTTTCCCAGGAGCACTAGAGGCTTGACTCTGGCTATTCTGAAGAGAAACTACTTTTCCCAGGAGCACTAGGGCTTGACTCTGGCTATTCTGAAGAGAAACTACTTTTCCCAGGAGCACTAGGGCTTGACTCTGGCTATTCTGAAGAGAAACTACTTTACCCAGGAGCACTAGGGCTTGACTCTGGCTATTCGGAAGAGAAACTACTTTTCCCAGGAGCACTAGGGCTTGACTCTGGCTATTCTGAAGAGAAACTACTTTTCCCAGGAGCACTAGGGCTTGACTCTGGCTATTCTGAAGAGAAACTACTTTTCCCAGGAGCACTAGGGCTTGACTCTGGCTATTCCGGAAGAGAAACTACTTTTCCCAGGAGCACTAGGGCTTGACTCTGGCTATTCTGAATAGAAACTACTTTTCCCAGGAGCACTAGGGCTTGACTCTGGCTATTCTGAAGAGAAACTACTTTTCCCAGGAGCACTAGGGCTTGACTCTGGCTATTCTGAAGAGAAACTACTTTTCCCAGGAGCACTAGGGCTTGACTCTGGCTATTTTGAAGAGAAACTACTTT
>NW_027010362.1:0-2500 GCF_036934945.1 Oncorhynchus masou masou
CAGAGAGAGACAGAGCGAGACACAGAGAGAGAGAGAGACAGAGGCGAGAGACAGAGAGAGAGAGACCAGAGACGATAGACACAGAGAGAGAGAGAGACCAGAGACAGAGACACAGAGAGAGAGAGAGACCAGAGACAAGACACACAGAGAGAGAGACAAGACACAGAGAGAGACAGAGACAGAGAGAGAGAGAGACCAGAGACGATAGACAGAGAGAGAGAGACAGAGACAATAGACAGAGAGAGAGAGACCAGAGACAAGAGACACAGAGAGACCAGAGACAAGAGACACAGAGAGAGAGAGAGACGAGACCAGAGAGACAATAGACAGACAGAGAGAGAGATGAGAGAGAGAGACAGAGAGAGAGAGAGAGAGAGACAGAGACAGAGAGAGAGCCAGAGACAATAGACACGAGAGAGAGACCAGAGACAATAGACACAGAGAGAGAGACCAGAGACAATAGACACAGAGAGAGAGAGAGACCAGAGACAATAGACACAGAGAGAGAGAGACCAGAGACAGAGAGAGAGAGACCAGAGACAGAGAGAGAGACCAGAGACAGAGAGAGACCAAAGACAATAGAAACAGAGAAGAGAGACCAGAGACAGAGAGAGACCAGAGACAATAGACACAGAGAGAGAGACCAGAGACAAGACACAGAGAGAGACCAGAGACAATAGACACAGAGAGACCAGAGACAATAGACACAGAGAGAGAGAGAGAGACCAGAGACAATAGACAGAGAGAGAGAGAGACCAGAGACGACAGACACAGAGAGAGAGAGAGACCAGAGACCACAGAGAGAGAGAGACCAGAGACAGACACAGAGAGAGAGACAGAGAGAGAGACCAGAGACAAGACACAGAGAAGAGAAAGAGACAAGACACAGAGAGAGACCAGAGACAAGACACAGAGAGAGAGAGAGACCAGAGACAAGAGACACAGAGAGAGAGACCAGAGACAATAGACACAGAGAGAGAGAGAGACAATAGACAAGAGACCAGAGACAATAGACACAGAGAGAGAGACCAGAGACAATAGACACAGAGAGAGAGAGAGACCAGAGACAATAGACACAGAGAGAGAGACCAGAGACAATAGACACAGAGAGAAGACCAGAGACAACAGACACAGAGAGAACCAGAGAGACAGACACAGAGAGAGACCAAGAGACACAGAGAGAGACCAGAGGCGACAGACACAGAGACAACCAGAGACGACAGACACAGAGAGAGAGACCAGAGACAAGAGACACAGACACAGAGAGAGACCAGACCAGAGACAAGAGACCAGAGGCCGACAGACACAGAGAGAGACAAAACAGACAGAGAGACCAGGGAGAAGACCCAGAGACGACAGACACAGAGAGAGACCAGAGAGACAGACACAGAGAGAGACCAGAGACAAGACACAGAGAGAGAGACCAGAGGCGATAGAGAGAGAGACCAGAGACAAGACACAGAGAGAGACCAGAGAGATAGACACAGAGAGAGACCAGAGACAAGACACAGAGAGAGACCAGAGGCGAGACACAGAGAGAGACCAAGAGACAAGACACAGAGAGAGACAGAGAGAGACAGAGACCAGAGACAGAGAGACAGAGACAAGACAGAGAAGACCAGAGACAAGACACAGAGAGAGAGAGACCAGAGACAAGACACAGAGAGAGACCAGAGACAATAGACACAGAGAGAGAGAGACCAGAGACAAGACACAGAGAGAGAGACCAGAGGCGATAGACACAGAGAGAGACCAGGAGACAAGACACAGAGAGACCAGAGACAAGACACAGAGACCAGAGACAAGACACAGAGAGAGAGAGACCCAGAGACAAGACACAGAGGAGACAGAGACAATAGACACAGAGAGAGAGAGACCAGAGACAATAGACAGAGAGAGACCAGAGACAAGACACACAGAGGAGAGACCAGAGACAAGAGACACACAGAGACCAGAGACAAAGAGACACAGACAGAGAAGAGACCAGAGACAAGAGACACAGAGAGAGACCAGAGACAGAGACAGACACAGAGAGACCAGAGACAATAGACAGAGAGAGAGACCAGAGACAAGACACAGAAGAGAGACCAGAGACAAGACACAGAGAGGAGACCAGATACAAGACACAGAGAGAGACCAGAGACGATAGACACAGAGAGAGACCAGAGACGATAGACACAGAGAGAGAGACCAGAGACAGAGAGACACAGAGACAATAGACAGAGAGAGAGACCAGAGACAAGACACAGAGAGAGACCAGAGACAAGACACAGAGAGAGAGACCAGAGACAAGACAGACACAGAGGTCAGAGACAAGACACAGAGAGAGAGAGAGACCAGAGACAAGAGACACAGACAGAGAGACCAGAGACAATAGACACAGAGAGCCAGAAACAATAGACACAGAGAGAGAGACCAGAGACAATAGACACAGAGAAGAGAGACCAGAGACAATAGACACAGAGAGAGAGACCAGAGACAATAGACACAGAGAGAGAGA
>NW_027010362.1:10000-32760 GCF_036934945.1 Oncorhynchus masou masou
GACCAGAGACAAGAGACACAGAGAGAGAGAGAGACCAGAGACAATAGACAGAGAGAGAGAGAGAGACCAGAGACAATAGACACAGAGAGAGAGACCAGAGACAAGAGACACAGAGAGAGAGAGAGACCAGAGACAAGAGACACAGAGAGAGAGAGACCAGAGACAATAGACAGAGAGAGAGAGAGACCAGAGACAATAGACAGAGAAGAGAGAGACCAGAGACAATAGACAGAGAAGAGACCAGAGACAAGAGACACAGGAGAGAGACCAGAGACAATAGACACAGAGAGAGAGAGACCAGAGACAAGACACAGAGAGAGAGAGAGACCAGAGACAAGACACAGAGAGAGAGAGAGAGAGAGACCAGACCAGAGAGAGACCAGAGACAAGACACAGAGAGAGAGAGAGAGAGAGAGACCAGAGGCGAGACACAGAGAGAAGAGACCAGAGACAAGACACAGAGAGAGAGACCAGAGACAATAGACAGAGAGAGAGGAGACCAGAGACAAGAGACAGAGAGAGAGACCAGAGACAAGAGACAGAGAGAGAGAGACCAGAGACAAGAGACAGAGAGAGAGAGACAAGAGACAAGAGACAGAGAGAGAGAGACCAGAGACAAGAGACACAGAGAAGAGAGACCAGAGACAAGAGACACAGAGAGAGAGAGACCAGAGACAAGAGACACAGAGAGAGAGAGAGACCAGAGACAATAACACACAGAGAGAGAGAGAGAGAGACCAGAGACAAGACACAGAGAGAGAGAGCAGAGACAAGACACAGAGAGAGAGAGAGAGACCAGAGACAAGACACAGAGAGAGGGAGAGACCAGAGACAAGACACAGAGAGAGAGAGAGAGACCAGAGACAAGACAAGAGAGAGAGAGAGACCAGAGACAAGACACAGAGAGAGAGAGACCCAGAGACAATAGACACAGAGAGAGACCAGAGACAATAGACACAGAGAGAGAGAGAACCAGAGACAATAGACACAGAGAGAGAGAGAGAACAGAGACAATAGACACAGAGAGAGAGAACAGAGACAATAGACACAGAGAGAGAGAGACCAGAGACAATAGACACAGAGAGAGACCAGAGACAATAGACACAGAGAGAGAGACCAGAGACAATAGACACAGAGACAATAGACACAGAGACAATAGACACAGAGACAATAGACACAGAGACCAGAGACAATAGACACAGAGACCAGAGACAATAGACACAGAGAGAGAGACCAGAGGCGATAGACACAGAGAGAGACCAGAGACGATAGACACAGAGAGAGACCAGAGACGATAGACACAGAGAGAGACCAGAGACGATAGACACAGAGAGAAGAGACCAGAGACACAGAGAGAGAAGACAAGAGACACAGAGAGAGAGAGAGACCAGAGACAAGACACAGAGAGAGAGAGAGAGACCAGAGACAAGACACAGAGAGAGAGAGAGAGACCAGAGACAAGACACAGAGAGAGAGAGACAAGACACAGAGAGAGAGAGAGACCAGAGACAAGACACAGAGAGAGAGAGACCAGAGACAAGACACAGAGAGAGAGAGACCAGAGACAATAGACACAGAGAGAGAGAGACCAGAGACAATAGACACAGAGAGAGAAGAGAGACCAGAGACAATAGACACAGAGAGAGAGAGAGAGACCAGAGACAAGACACAGAGAGAGAGAGAGAGAGACCAGAGACCAGACACAGAGAGAGAGAGAGAGAGAGAGAGAGAGACAAGAGACAAGACACAGAGAGAGAGAGAGAGACCAGAGACAAGACACAGAGAGAGAGAGAGAGACCAGAGACAAGACACAGAGAGAGACCAGAGACAATAGACACAGAGAGAGAGACCAGAGACAATAGACACAGAGACAATAGACACAGAGACAATAGACACAGAGACAATAGACACAGAGACAATAGACACAGAGACCAGAGACAATAGACACAGAGACCAGAGACAATAGACACAGAGAGAGAGACCAGAGACGATAGACACAGAGAGAGAGACCAGAGACGATAGACACAGAGAGAGACCAGAGACGATAGACACAGAGAGAGACCAGAGACGATAGACACAGAGAGAGACCAGAGACACAGAGAGAGACAAGAGACACAGAGAGAGACCAGAGACAAGACACAGAGAGAGAGAGAGACCAGAGACAAGACACAGAGAGAGAGAGAGACCAGAGACAAGACACAGAGAGAGAGAGACAAGACACAGAGAGAGAGAGAGACCAGAGACAAGACACAGAGAGAGAGAGAGACCAGAGACAAGACACAGAGAGAGAGAGACCAGAGACAATAGACACAGAGAGAGAGAGAGACCAGAGACAATAGACACAGAGAGAGAGAGAGACCAGAGACAATAGACACAGAGAGAGAGAGAGACCAGAGACAAGACACAGAGAGAGAGAGAGAGAGACCAGAGACCAGACACAGAGAGAGAGAGAGAGAGAGAGAGAGAGACCAGAGACAAGACACAGAGAGAGAGAGAGACCAGAGACAAGACAGAGAGAGAGAGAGAGAGACCAGAGACAAGACACAGAGAGAGAGAGACAAGACAGAGAGAGAGAGAGAGACAAGACACAGAGAGAGAGAGACCAGAGACAAGACACAGAGAGAGAGAGAGACCAGACAAGACACAGAGAGAGAGAGAGAGAGAGACCAGAGACAATAGACACAGAGAGAGAGAGAGACCAGAGACAATAGACACAGAGAGAGAGACCAGAGACAATAGACACAGAGAGAGAGAGACCAGAGACAATAGACACAGAGAGAGAGAGAGAGAGACCAGAGACAAGACACAGAGAGAGAGAGAGAGACCAGAGACAAGACACAGAGAGAGAGAGAGAGACCAGAGACAAGACACAGAGAGAGAGAGACAAGACACAGAGAGAGAGAGACCAGAGACAAGACACAGAGAGAGAGAGAGACCAGAGACAAGACACAGAGAGAGAGAGAGAGACCAGAGACACAGAGACACAGAGAGAGAGAGACCAGAGACAATAGACACAGAGAGAGAGAGAGAGACCAGAGACAAGACACAGAGAGAGAGAGAGAGAGACCAGAGACAAGACACAGAGAGAGAGAGAGAGAGAGAGACCAGAGACAAGACACAGAGAGAGAGAGAGAGACAAGACAAGACACAGAGAGAGAGAGAGACCAGAGACAAGACACAGAGAGAGAGAGACAAGACACAGAGAGAGAGAGAGACAAGACACAGAGACAGAGACAAGACACAGAGAGAGAGAGAGACCAGAGACAAGACACAGAGAGAGAGAGAGAGACCAGAGACAAGACACAGAGAGAGAGAGAGAGAGAGAGACCAGAGACAATAGACACAGAGAGAGAGAGAGAGACCAGAGACAAGACACAGAGAGAGAGAGAGACCAGAGACAATAGACACAGAGAGACCAGAGACAATAGACACAGAGAGAGAGACCAGAGACAATAGACACAGAGAGAGAGAGAGACCAGAGACAATAGACACAGAGAGAGAGAGAGAGACCAGAGACAATAGACACAGAGAGAGAGAGAGAGACAATAGACACAGAGAGAGAGAGACAGAGACAATAGACACAGAGAGAGAGAGAGAACAGAGACAATAGACACAGAGAGAGAGACCAGAGACAATAGACACAGAGAGAGAGAGAGACCAGAGACAATAGACACAGAGAGAGAGACCAGAGACAATAGACACAGAGAGAGAGAGACACAGAGACAATAGACACAGAGACAATAGACACAGAGACAATAGACACAGAGACAATAGACACAGAGACCAGAGACAATAGACACAGAGACCAGAGACAATAGACACAGAGACAATAGACACAGAGAGAGACCAGAGACAATAGACACAGAGACAATAGACACAGAGACCATAGACACAGAGACAATAGACACAGAGACCAGAGACAATAGACACAGAGACCAGAGACAATAGACACAGAAACCAGAGACAATAGACACAGAGAGAGAGACCAGAGACAATAGACACAGAGAGAGAGAGAGACCAGAGACAATAGACACAGAGAGAGAGAGAGACCAGAGACAATAGACACAGAGAGAGACCAGAGACAATAGACACAGAGAGAGAGAGACCAGAGACAATAGACACAGAGAGAGAGAGACAGAGACAATAGACACAGAGAGAGACCAGAGACAATAGACACAGAGAGAGAGACCAGAGACAATAGACACAGAGAGAGAGACCAGAGACAATAGACACAGAGACCAGAGACAATAGACAGAGACCAGAGACGATAGACACAGAGACCAGAGACGATGGACACAGAGAGAGACCAGAGACAATAGACACAGAGAGAGACCAGAGACAATAGACACAGAGAGAGACCAGAGACAATAGACACAGAGACAATAGACAGAGAGAGACCAGAGACAATAGACACAGAGACAATAGACACAGAGAGAGACCAGAGACAATAGACAGAGACAATAGACACAGAGAGAGAGACCAGAGACAATAGACACAGAGAGACCAGAGACAATAGACACAGAGAGAGAGAGACCAGAGACAATAGACACAGAGAGAGAGAGACCAGAGACAATAGACACAGAGAGAGAGACCAGAGACAATAGACACAGAGAGAGAGAGACCAGAGACAATAGACACAGAGAGAGAGAGACCAGAGACAATAGACACAGAGAGAGAGAGACCAGAGACAATAGACACAGAGAGAGAGAGACCAGAGACAATAGACACAGAGAGAGAGAGACCAGAGACAATAGACACAGAGAGAGAGAGACCAGAGACAATAGACACAGAGAGAGAGAGACCAGAGACAATAGACACAGAGAGAGAGAGACCAGAGACAATAGACACAGAGAGAGAGAGACCAGAGACAATAGACACAGAGAGAGAGAGACCAGAGACAATAGACACAGAGAGAGAGAGACCAGAGACAATAGACACAGAGAGAGAGACCAGAGACAATAGACACAGAGAGAGAGAGACCAGAGACAATAGACACAGAGAGAGAGACCAGAGACAATAGACACAGAGAGAGAGACCAGAGACAATAGACACAGAGAGAGACCAGAGACGATAGACACAGAGAGAGAGACCAGAGACGATAGACACAGAGAGAGACCAGAGACGATAGACACAGAGAGAGAGACCAGAGACAATAGACACAGAGAGAGAGACCAGAGACGATAGACACAGAGAGAGAGACCAGAGACAATAGACACAGAGAGAGAGACCAGAGACAATAGACACAGAGAGAGAGAGACCAGAGACAACAGACTTCCTGGGAAGTTACTGAGAAGAATCCACTGGACTGTTATGGTCAGGGGTTTTGGGGGTCAATATAATTCTCCTCCACTGAATTGAAAGTTCTACATTGTTTTTCTACGAGGACTTTTCAATTTGGAAATATACATTTCATTTACTTCCTGGATTGAAAACGGAAATTGACCCCCAATCCCTGGTTGAGATCCACACCAGGTATGAAAAGGTTAAAGGTCGCGCCCTCACCTCTCCAGCACCAACATCCTGGCTTGCTTCATCTTATTGCACTTGCTGCAACGTGATTGGTTGGCAGCATTGAGAGGGTGCCAATCAGAAACCACCTTGGTGAAAGTGGTGAGGGTCTTGTTACATCTGAAAAGGAAAACACATTTCACAGTTTGTGTTTCTTCATCTGAATAATGACACACACACTAGTG
Source organism: Oncorhynchus masou masou (assembly GCF_036934945.1). Classification (NCBI taxonomy): domain Eukaryota; kingdom Metazoa; phylum Chordata; class Actinopteri; order Salmoniformes; family Salmonidae; genus Oncorhynchus; species Oncorhynchus masou. Next base: position 15,694 of record NW_027010362.1, read on the forward strand.
ACGTGTGGGTTGACTCCCTGTGTGTGTGTGTGTGTGTGTGTGTGTGTGTGTTGACTCAAACTGCGGTTATATCTGCGGGGGTGGGAGGGTTTAGGGTGATTAAATACTGTGTGGATGAAGAGCTGACGGTTTGAAGAAATAATAAAGAAAAGAGAAAACAATTCCTTAAAATATAATTCATTGGTCATTTTTATATCGAGAGGCTACATTGAGGTTTATCTTTCATTATCTGGCGTCAGTGCGTAAATCTAAGCTTTAGGGCCTAACTGCACCAAATAGCCGACACGCCAATCGCCCAATGCTTTCAGGAACGGGCAGAGAAAGTTACCGTTGATCCATGGTGGGAAAAAGACAACGTCAGCGTTTAATTCTGTTAGAGACAAGCTGCAAAATGGAGAGTTGAAAATAAAGAGGGAAAAGATTTGTTGACGTGGTTAAAGAGGATGATAGCAGTGCCGGCTACGCTACGGCTACATTCCGGCTACGCTACAGCTACGTTCCGGCTACGCTACGGCTACGTTCCGGCTACGCTACGGCTACCTTCCGGCTACGCTACGGCTACCTTCCGGCTACGCTACGGCTACCTTCCGGCTACGCTACGGCTACATTCCGGCTACATTCCGGCTACGCTACGGCTACATTCCGGCTACGCTACGGGTACATTCCGGCTACGCTACGGGTACATTCCGGCTACGCTACGGGTACATTCCGGCTACGCTACAGCTACATTCCGGCTACGCTACCGCTACATTCCGGCTACGCTACGGCTACGCTACAGCTACATTCCGCCTACATTGACTGTAGGTCCATAACATCTCACATAGCCTTAATATTAACTTCTGCACAATTAATTGTTGCAGTAAAATGATACACCAAATGTAGACTTTATTTTGACTCAGGAACAGAAGAAATATAATTTCTTTCTTTCAGCATCTTGAGAGATTGTGAATGGCATTTAGATACCGTCTGTAGAGGTGCTGTCTTTAACAGCATCATAACAGCTGATAGTATTTCAACCACAGTTAGGGACCGTCTGTAAAGGTACTGTCTTTATCAGCATCATGACAGCTGATAGTATTTCAACCACAGATAGGGACCGTCTGTAAAGGTACTGTCTTTAACAACATCATAACAGCTGATAGTATTTCAACCACAGTTAGGGACCATCAGCTGTTATGATGCTGATAAAGACAGTACCTCTACAGACGGTCCCTAACTGTGGTTGAAATACTGTCTGTAGAGGTGCTGTCTTTATCAGCATCGTGACAGCAACATAAAATATGCAACCAAGACAAATTGAAATCTTATCAGAAACATGTTGGGTCATTTTCACAGGTTTCTATGTCCTTACAACCGGTCAAAAAATCTTTCCCATTTTTTGGGGGAGGGTTAATTGCATTTTCTCCCGGTGCCTAAATGTCTTTGCTCTGCCAAAGAAACAGAAATGACAGAAAACTTTTGATGTCAACTCGATTGAATCATTCATTCTATCGATTAATGACATTCTGGTGAGCTTGATTTAGTCGTCTAGGGCTACATGTAATAACAGAATAGAAGCCGCATGTATCCAATTAGACAGTTGACTCAATCATCTTTTTGAAAATGTGAAAATGTCTTTAATTTTATTGGTTTAAAATGGTGTATGTTTTTCTTGTATTCTTTTGAACATGAATGGGGGCATTTAGAGGTTACTATATATTTGAAAAGTATTCAGACCCCTTGACCTTCTCACACATTTTGTTACATTACAGCCTTGTTCTACAATTTATTAAATACATTTTTTCCTCATCAAACTACATGTATTCAAATGTTTTTTTTTTGCAAATGTATAAAAATATCTTCTTTCTTATTTAGTATTCAGACTATGAGACTCGAAATTGAGCTCAGGTGCACTGTTTCTCTAATGTACACGTACACACACACACACACACACACACAGGTGCAGTGAAATGCAGGTGTTCCTGGCTCCAGCAGTGCACCCTTCGCTGTGAGACACAATACCCCATAGTGACAAAGCGAAAACTGTTTTTTTTTTTTGGAAATCTTTGCAGATTTATTGAAAATAAAACACAGAACCTTATTTATATAAGTATTCAGACTCTTTGCTATGAGACTTGAAATCAAGCTCAGGTACATCCTGTTTCCATTGATCATCCTTGAGATGTTTCTACAACTTGATTAGAGTCCACTTATGGTAAATTCAATTGATTGGACATGATTTAGAAAGGTACACACCTGTCTATATAAGGTCAAAACAGTTGACAAGTCATACCAAAGCAAAAACCAAGCCATGAGGTCGAAAAAAATTGTCAGAGATTTGGGGAAGGGTACCAACACATTTCTGCAGCATTGAAGGTCCCCAAGAACACTGTGACCTCCATCATTCTTAAATGGAAGAAGTTTGGAGCCACCAAGACTCTTCCTAGAGGTGGCCACCCGGCCAAACTGAGCAATCAGGGGAGAAGGGCCTTGGTCAGGGAGGTGAGCAAGAACCCAATTGCCACTCTGACAGAGCTCCAGAGTTCCTCTGTGGAGATGGGAGAACCTTCCAGAAGGACAACCATCTCTGCAGCACTCCACCAATCAGGCTTTTATGGTAGAGAGGTCAGACAGAAGCAACTCCTCAGTAAAAGACACACGACAGCCCACTTGGAGTTTGCCAAAAGGCACCTAAAGACTCTCAGACCATGAGAAACAAGATTCTCTGGTCTGACGAAACCAAGATTGAACTCTTTGGCCTGAATGCCAAGCTTCAAGTCTGGAGGAAACCTGGCACCATCCCTACTGTGAAGCACGTTGGTGGCAGCATCATGCTGTGGGGATGTTTTTCAGCAGCAGGGACTGGGAGACTAGTCAGGATGGAGGGAAAGATGAACAGAGGAAAGTACAGAGAGATCCTTGATGAAAACCTGCTCCAGAGCGATCAGGACCTCAGACCGGGTGACGGTTCACCTTCCAACAGGACAAGAACCCTAAGCACACAGCCAAGACAACGCAGGAGTCTCTGAATGTCCTTGAGTGGCCCAGCCAGAGTCCGGACTGGAACCCCATCTAACATCTTTGGAGAGACCTGAAAATAGCTGTGCAGCGACGCTCCCCATCCGACCTGACAGAGCTTGAGAGGATCTGCAGAGAAGAATGGGAGAAACTCCTAAAATACAGGTCTGCCAAGCTTGTAGCGTCATACCAGAGAAGACTTGAGGCTGTAATCGCTGCCAAATGTGCTTCAACAAAGTACTGAGTAAAGGTTCTGAATACTTATGTAATGGAGATACTTTATACATTTGTAAAAATGTCTCAAAACATGTTTTTGCTTTGTCATTATAGGGTATTGTGTGTAGATTGATTAGGATATTTATGTATTTAAATCAATTTTAGAGTAAGGCTTTAACGCAAAAATGTGGAAAAACTCAAGGGGTGTGAATACTTTCTGAATGCCCTGTAGAAAACATTGAACGGAAGGAGGCCAGGTCAATAAATACATTTTCACAAAACGCAGATAGAACGGTACAGTCCCAAGCTCTCGAAATATCCTACCAAAATATCAGAACCGAAATATCCTACCAAAATATCAGAACCGAAATATCAGACAAAATATCCTACCAAAATATTGGAAATTATAAGCGAAAGCATATCCTAATCCTTCCATATTAATCCTGTACCCCAGGTCTGTTAGAAAATATATATAAAACACATGTGGTCTGTCGTCAGCCTACAGTGTATTTTCTATATTAGTGGGTTGGGGGTCAGGTGAGGGCCTCAGATTTTCACTATATAGTCGGGTGGTTGCAGGGTGAACAAACAGCTGACAGCACCACTAACCCCTCTGGTCCCGTTGAGTCGGTCAGTGTCTCATTGCCTTGTACACTCCCGTTTCTGTCAACCTCCCTGTCGTTGCCATTCAAAAGACCAGTTCAACAGAGAGACACAGCCATATTCACGAGGGGTCGCGGTGTTTCGCTGGTCTGCGTACCCACATACAGCAGCCCCCCCCCCAACCCCCAGACCTTTTTGCGACCCCCTCTTGCAGCATTACTGGACCTAGTTTGTTGAAGAGTCATAGTCACAACAATAACTTTACATAGTGTGTCAGCCACATTTTACTTTTGGCTCTTTGCACTGAGAAAATGTCGTCCAATAACTGTTGTCTGTAATTGGTTTCTCAGAGCCACAATATGACCAATACACAAAAAACTAGAGGAAGGAAATTAGATGAGTTAAATATTTGTTTTCATTCACGACTCGCTTTCTAAATCGATTTCTATCGTTCCTCTTTTAAAAGAAGACATTCTCAAGAGTAAAAGACTGGGCTCTCCTCCAGCAGTACAATTACCACTTCACCCCGCTCTTTCTTGCAGCCCATCTCAGCAGCGTGTTGTGCCTGTGTAGGATGCTGTTACAGGCCAGGTGACCTGTCCGCTGAAAGTAGGAGAAGAGGCAGATATATCTGCTCTCTGATTGGCCATTAGGTTCATGTGACAGAGTCGACAGTGGGAGGAGTCGACAGTATGTTTATTTAACCTTTATTTAACTAGGCAAGTCAGTTAAGAACAAATTCTTATTTTCAATGACGGCCTAGGAACAGTGGGTTAACTGCCTTGTTCAGGGGCAGAACGACAGATTTGTACCTTGTCAGCTCGGGATTTGAACTCACAACCTTTCTGTTACTAGTCCAACGCTCTAACCACTAGGCTACCCTGCCGCCCCAGGGCAGTGGGAGTCGACAGCATTGCAGTGGGACGACCATGAAAAATGAAGGAGTCGTCAAAAACAGATCTTCTAGGATGACGACTAATGGGGATATTGATCACTAAATCACTGATCGAGAAATGAATGTCACAGAAAGGCCATAAAGATCATCAAGGACAACACCCACCCCGAGCCACTGCCTGTTCACCCCGCTATCATCCAGAAGGCGAGGTCAGTACAGGTGCATCAAAGCAGGGACCGAGAGACTGAAAAACAGCTTCTATTTCAAGGCCATCAGACTGTTAAACAGCCACCAGTAACATTGAGTGGCTGCTGCCAACACACTGACTCAAAATCATTGACCACTTTAATAAATGGATCACTAGTCACTTTAATAATGTTTACATATCTAACATTAGTCATATCATATGTACATACTGTATTTTATACCATCTATTGCATCTTGCCTATGCCGCTCGCCCATCGCTCATCCATATATTTATGTGTACATATTCTCATTCACCCCTTTCGATGTGTGTATTAGGTAGTTGTTGGGGAATTGTTAGATTACTTGTTGGTTATTACTGCACGGTCGGAACTAGAAGCACAAGCATTTCACTACACTGACCATGTGTATGTGACCAATAACATCTGCTAACCATGTGTATGTGACCATTAACATCTGCTAACCATGTGTATGTGACAATTAACATCTGCTGACCATGTGTATGTGAACATTTGATATATTCTCCATTGAAAGTGCTTCTTTAGTCCAAGACTCGGTCAAATCAAATCAAATCTTATATATCACATACACATGGTTAGCAGATGTTAATGCGAGTGTAGCGAAATGCTTGTGCTTCTAGTTCCGACAATGCAGTAATAACCAACGAGTAATCTAACTAACAATTCCTAAACTACTGTCTTATACACAGTGTAAGGGGATAAAGAATATGTACATAAAGATATATGAATGAGTGATGGTACAGAGCAGCATAGGCAAGATACAGTAGATGGTATCGAGTACAGTATATACATGTGAGATGAGTATGTAAACAAAGTGGCATAGTTAAAGTGGCTAGTGATACATGTATTACATAAAGATGCAGTAGATGATCGAGTACAGTATATACGTATGCATATGAGATGAATAATGTAGGGTATGTAAACATATTAGGTAGCATTGTTTAAAGTGGCTAGTGATATATGTATTCCATAAAGATGCAGTAGATGGTATAGAGTACAGTATATACGTTATAGGTTTAATCTCGGTCCAGAAAACTGTCCCCAACAAGTTATCGACGTCTCTTACTTGGTTTGGGTGGCATGCCTGCAAATTGCCGAGTTACACTGAAACTGCCAGTCACACTCATGCTGGAAGAGCCGTTCAGCCCAGGAGTCAGCCCCGAGGAGGAGAGGCAGGACAAAAACCAGCCTCTCATTCTGACCTGCAGGAGAGCAGACAACACAGCAGGGGTCAGGGTGAGGTCAGGGGTCAGGTAAAAATCAGGTCCGTCTGGAATCGATGGTAATGTTAGGGGCTGTGTGTGTGTGTGTGTGTGTGTCTCCTAGAAGAGGTTCAGATCGGGATGCTGCCTGAGGGACCAGAAGAAAAGGGACAATTTGTTGGGAAACACGACAACAACAAAACATCTGCGAAAACTGAAAGAAAACGCCCTATTTTCAGAGTGGAGTTGTCACAATACCAACATTTTACTAACGGTATCAGGCCAAGTATCACGACACCAAAACGTATCATGACACCAAGTAGTATGGTGATACCACAGGGCCCTCCTCCTCTCCAGGTCGCCTGTTCCCGTTTTCTACAGGCTCTGCACACGTGCTACACAAACCCCTGATCTTCACACCTCTACTCAATACAACACACTGAAGTTAACGTCACACACAGCATGGTAGCAACACAACAACATGGTAGCAACACATGACAACACAGCATGGTAGCAACACATGACAACATGGTAGCAACACAGCATGGTAGCAACACATGACAACAACATGGTAGCAACACAACATGGTAGCAACACATGACAACAACATGGTAGCAACACATGACAACAACATGGTAGCAACACATGACAACAACATGCGAAACAGGCAAAGACATAAATTCAAATTAATTGACTTAATTCGATATATCGCCCAGCACTAAATTGGGGCAGAAATTTTGAGTCGTGTTTTCTGTGAATTTTTTAGCAGGTCACACGTGTTATTGAATAAAACACTCATTCCGACGTCCCCCATTCCGACGTCCCCATTCCGACGTCCCCCATTCCGACGTCCCTCTGAACCCAGATGTTCTGTTTGGAGGACGTGGTCGGGGGGCATTCTGTGCTCAGACATTAATTACCAGAGAGATGGATGTGATCACACGGGGAGGAGACTCCCCTTCAGACGTAGAGTGATAGACCACCCCACAAAGTTTTATTCTCATGGATGGACCCATTTTGAGATCAAATTATTGCCCCCCCCCCAAAAAAAAAAAAAAAAAGTATAATTTTCACCTCTATGGAAATCGATTAATTTGTTGAGCTTGGGGGACTGGGTGCCGTTGAGCTTGGGGAACTGGGTGCCGTTGAGCTCAACTAGTTAGATGTCTTTGCCTCATTGTTCACAGCTCCTGTTCCTTCCCCTGATTTCTTCATTTAGCGCCCTCTTCCTCCTACCTCAGGGTGCATCCCAATTACCTCTTTGTCAGGAAGTGTGCACTTGTTTCAATCGCTTCATGGATTTTAAAAGAACCCGTTGTTCTGTACGACTCACAGTTGGTAGAGAATGGCTCTCGCAACGTCGGGATTGTGGGGTTTGACTCCCCTGGGGGGACGGGACCAACCTTTTCTTAAAAACGTATGGACGCAGATTCTTACCCAGTTTACATTTCAGCAGAGGCTCCAGCAGTTTAAAGATGGCCGTCCTGATGGCCTGCATCTCGGTCTGGACCCTCTGTGACACGGCGGAGGGCACACGGACGACACCATCTGGAGAGAGACGGGAGAAGGACTCGCATCAGGTGTAATAAACATTCATGTAGGACCAACAAAAAACAACAACAACAAACAAAAAAACACTTGTTTGGGACTTCTCTGGAAAGTGGAAAATGCAATCCAATGGCAAAGAGACAGGAATACACAAGAGATCCTGTTGACGCCAGCTGTACTGCATAAGAGCAAATCAAATTTTTTATTTGTCACATACACATGGTTAGCAGATGTTAATGCGAGTGTAGCGAAATGCTTGAGAGAGAGTGTACGAATACATTCTGTCCCATTTCAAACAGATATTCAGCTCTTAGCTGCCAATGTGGTACATCAATACAAAATAAACTTTAGTAAATAGATATGTCCACCCACCTGCGCCAGTGTGTTGGTAGGCTGTGCTGAGACTACAGGCTCGGTCGTACCTCTCACACAGATCCCAGACCGGTTGACCTACAGTGGGCCTCTTGATGGGTCGTCTGTCCCTCAGGGTGCGACAGTGGACCAGCGCTACCAGCAAGGTGTCCAGCCAACCCAGACTGTGCTCATTCTTCCAGAACAGGTGAGGTCCGGGAACTGGGACCAACTCCCCCGTCGAGATCAGTCCCGGGTCAAAGTCGGGCAACACTTCCTGCGTGTATTTAATAATAGGAGTCTTTCTTGGCCGGCCCCTTTTCTTTTTCGGCGCCGGTGTCAGGACTTCCACTTCCTCTTTGACGCTTACTTCCTGTTCCTCGTCCTCGTCGCTTAGTTGTCGGGCGTTGTGAGCTCTTCTTCTAGCTCTGATAGGACCGTCATCTTCCTGACCATCATGCACTTTGCTCTGACTGAGGTCCACACTGCAGGGTCTACAGACCCCTGCGGGGGGGCGCTCTTCATCCTGTATCTTCTCTTCCCCGTCAAAGACAAGCAGATCCTCCTCATCTTTCTCTAAAGCAGGGACAACCTCAACCATGGCAGGTATAGACACAGCCTCCAAGGCCACCAGTGCAGCGACTTCTTCCTCCTCCTCCGAGGCGATTAGAACCAATTCTTCCTCATCCTCTTTCTGTAAGACACTTAGCCCCTCCTTCATTCCAGGTGAAGCCTCTTCTAAGACAGTTAGAGCCTCCTGCAGGACCAGGACAGCCTCCACGGTAGGAACAGGCTCCTTTCCCTCAGCATCTTCCTCCCCTGGGACAGGTGGAGCCTCCTCGAGCAGAGAGACAGCCTCCCTGGGACAAGTAAAGCCTCCTCTAACAGAGAGACAGCCTCCCTGGGACAGGTAGGGCCTCCTCCCCTGGGACAGGTAGAGCCTCCTCTAGCAGAGAGACAGCCTCCCTGGGACAGGTAGGGCCTCCTCCCCTGGGACAGGTAGAGCCTCCTCTAGCAGAGAGACAGCCTCCCCTGGGACAGGTAGGGCCTCCTCCCCTGGGGCAGGTAGGGCCTCCCCCTGGGACAGGTAGGGCCTCCTCCCTGGGACAGGTAGGGCCTCCTCCCCTGGGACAGGTAGGGCCTCCTCCCCTGGGACAGGTAGGGCCTCCTCCCCCTGGGACAGGTAGGGCCTCCTCCCCTGGGACAGGTAGGGCCTCCTCCCCTGGGACAGGTAGGCCTCCTCCTGGGACAGGTAGGGCCTCCTCCCCTGGGACAGGTAGGGCCTCCTCCCCTGGGACAGGTAGGGCCTCCTCCCCTGGGACAGGTAGGGCCTCCTCCCCTGGGACAGGTAGGGCCTCCTCCCCTGGGACAGGTAGGGCCTCCTCCCCTGGGACAGGTAGGGCCTCCTCCCCTGGGACAGGTAGGGCCTCCTCCCCTGGGACAGGTAGGGCCTCCTCCCCCTGGGACAGGTAGGGCCTCCTCCCCTGGGACAGGTAGGGCCTCCTCCCCTGGGACAGGTAGGGCCTCCTCCCCCTGGGACAGGTAGGGCCTCCTCCCCTGGGACAGGTAGGGCCTCCTCCCTGGGACAGGTAGGGCCTCCTCCCCTGGGACAGGTAGGGCCTCCTCCCCTGGGACAGGTAGGGCCTCCTCCCCTGGGACAGGTAGGGCCTCCTCCCCTGGGACAGGTAGGGCCTCCTCCCCCTGGGACAGGTAGGGCCTCCTCCCCTGGGACAGGTAGGGCCTCCCTCCCCTGGGGACAGGTAGGGCCTCCTCCCCTGGGACAGGTAGGGCCTCCTCCCCTGGGACAGGTAGGGCCTCCTCCCCTGGGACAGGTAGGGCCTCCTCCCCTGGGACAGGTAGGGCCTCCTCCCCTGGGACAGGTAGGGCCTCCTCCCTGGGACAGGTAGGGCCTCCTCCCCTGGGGACAGGTAGGGCCTCCTCCCCTGGGACAGGTAGGGCCTCTAGGAGACAGACGGTGTCCTGTAAATTAGGGACAGTTACCCGTGGAGCCAAAACTTTCTCTGCAGCATCCACATTCTTCTCTGAGGCAGAAACAGCCAAGTCTACGGGAGGTAAAATCTTCTCTAGGGCAGAAACAGCCTCGTCTAAGGGACAGATAACCTCCTTTGGTGCAGGCTCAGCGTCTACAAAAGACAGTTGTGACGTAGGTACAGTCTTCTCTGGGAGAGGCAACCCTTGTCTAAAGTAGGTGTAACCTCCTCTGGGAGAAAGACACCATCTTCTCCCTCATCTAGGACATTCTGGTCCATTTCCTCTGGTATCGGCCAATCAGAATCCCTGTGGTATCCATTGGCCCCTCCCCCTCTCAGGAAGTGGATAGTTGAGGGTTTTATCCACCAGCTCCATGTCTGTGGGTTCAGATTGGCCGATTCTCTCCTTCTGTACTGTGTGCTTCATCTTATGAAAGCAGTCTTCGCCATTGAGTTCGGAGCTGGTGATCCTGACGACTGGGCGACTCTCATTCTGTGACACGGCCTCCTCCGATCGTGCGCTTTTTGGGGAAGATACAGAGTCTCCAATCTCCAACCCACTGGGACTCTTCCTCTTCCTCCCCGTCTGTGTTTGGGGTAGAGGGGTACGAGGCTGGCCAGGACATCTTCCAAAGGCCGCGAGACCAGGGGAAACAGGCACTGTGGGCGGGGGCCAGAGGGTAGAGGTTATTCAGATGGGTAGGTTTATTTAAAAACAGGCTAGTCAATTAAGAACAAAGTTGTTATTTAAGGCCTGGCAACAACAAATAAATGATTATAAACGGGTATCTGGGAAACATTTTGAGCCTACAACTTGTATTCTCTCTTTCTGTCAAGGTGAGGCCAAGGACAGCATCCACTCTCTATAACGTAGCACGGGGAAAGGACCCGTTAGCAGGAGGACGGGGAAGGACCCGTTAGCAGGAGGACGGGGAAGGACCCGTTAGCAGGAGGACGGGGGAAGGACCCGTTAGCAGGAGGACGGGGAAGGACCCGTTAGCAGGAGGACGGGGAAGGACCCGTTAGCAGGAGGACGGGGGAAGGACCCGTTAGCAGGAGGACGGGGGAAGGACCCGTTAGCAGGAGGACGGGGAAGGACCCGTTAGCAGGAGGACGGGGGAAGGACCCGTTAGCAGGAGGACAGGGGAAGGACCCGTTAGCAGGAGGACGGGGAAGGACCCGTTAGCAGGAGGACGGGGGAAGGACCCGTTAGCAGGAGGACGGGGGAAGGACCCGTTAGCAGGAGGACGGGGAAGGACCCGTTAGCAGGAGGACGGGGAAGGACCCGTTAGCAGGAGGACGGGGGAAGGACCCGTTAGCAGGAGGACAGGGGAAGGACCCGTTAGCAGGAGGACAGGGGAAGGACCCGTTAGCAGGAGGACAGGGAAGGACCCGTTAGCAGGAGGACAGGGGAAGGACCCGTTAGCAGGAGGACAGGGGAAGGACCCGTTAGCAGGAGGACAGGGGAAGGACCCGTTAGCAGGAGGACAGGGGAAGGACCCGTTAGCAGGAGGACAGGGGAAGGACCCGTTAGCAGGAGGACAGGGGAAGGACCCGTTAGCAGGAGGACAGGGGAAGGACCCGTTAGCAGGAGGACAGGGGAAAGGACCCGTTAGCAGGAGGACAGGGAAGGACCCGTTAGCAGGAGGACAGGGGAAGGACCCGTTAGCAGGAGGACAGGGGAAGGACCCGTTAGCAGGAGGACAGGGGAAGGACCCGTTAGCAGGAGGACAGGGAAGGACCCGTTAGCAGGAGGACAGAGAAAGGACCCGTTAGCAAAGTGTCCGACTGTATTACCAACAGTAACAGAATTCACCCATGCCTTAAGACCCTCGTAATACTGCCACTACGTCAGACAGCAAAGCCAACCCAGACACTGAAACAATGTTTTTACAGGAAACTACTAAAACGGGCATCTTGTTTCAGACAAACTACTAAAACGGGCATCTTGTTTCAGACAAACAACTAAAACGGGCATCTTGTTTCAGACAAACAACTAAAACGGGCATCTTGTTTCAGACAAACTACTAAAACGGGAATCTTGTTTCAGACAAACTACTAAAACGGGCATCTTGTTTCAGACAAACTACTAAAACGGGCATCTTGTTTCAGACAAACTACTAAAACGGGAATCTTGTTTCAGACAAAATACTAAAACGGGAATCTTGTTTCAGACAAACTACTAAAACGGGAATCTTGTTTCAGACAAACTACTAAAACGGGAATCTTGTTTCAGACAACCTACTAAAATGTGTGTCTTTGCTCCTCACTCATTGGCCCTGCTTTGTGAAATACCCCACTGTTTTAGTTGATGTCGTGCTGATTGTGTTCGCCTACCTGTGGGTCAGTGCAGAGGGTGATGACCTCCTGGATGCTGATCCTATAGGAACGCAGAGCCCGAGTCTGCCCTTTAGCAGCACACCACGGACAGGTCTCCAAAGAGGCTGAGCGCTCCTGGATCTGCAGGAGGGACCAATCATTATGACAACAAAGAACATGTTAATAACTTGATCGATATCAGGAGAAGGGAGGGCAGCTTTGTCGCCTAGGAGACAACACACCGTAAAACGTCGCAGAGCATCGTACAGCGTAATTGAGAACAGTTGAGTATCGCTGAGTGTCATACAGTATCATTGAGTAAACATGGAATATCTTTCTAAAGATAATTCAGTGCATTAGTGCAGGGAGGGTAATTCCAGTCCTCGAGGGCCTGATAGGTCAGTTTTGCCCCCCATCCCCTCTTGCTAACACACCTGACTCCAATAATCACCTAATCATGATCTTCAGTTTAGAATACAATGTGATTAATCAGCTGTGTCTGCTAGGGATGGAGAAAGAGCGTAACACCCCCCAATCAGGCCCTGGAGGACTGGAGTTTCCCCACCCCTGTTTAGGTGTATCGAAAACACGGTCATTGACATATTATCTCAATATCTTATAATCAATGTCATATAGTACACTGGAGTATCAGGTCAGAGTACACAGGATCATTGAGTTTGTTAGAGCGGTATCAAAGTATCAGAGCCGAATATTACAGAGTCCTGTCCAATCATAATGAAGTTCGTTGATTTGAGTCTGAGTTCACAGGGACATTGTGTGCAATACACCAGATGGCATTTCAATTGATGTAAGCCTCAAAAAAAAAAAAACATCCACACAAACGTTTCGCCTTTTAAAAGCAAAGATTTCCAATTTTCATTGAGTATATTATTTTGTTGGATTTTGATTTGGGTACAATAAAGGAGATTATACCCAATATAAATCCTTAAACCCAAAATAGCTTTGCACAAGTGACAGCAAGGGTAGAGGAGAGGAAGACAAATGAGTTCGACTGACTTTTTCCCAATACCCTGCACGTGGGCCCGGGGCCCCAAACCAGTGCCTTCGCAACTCATCACAGGCAAATCTGCTGTTCCTTGTTGTTGTTGTGTCCAGTGCTGTCTGTGTCCAGCGCTAGTCACTATACATTACCATATCCCTGTGACCAACCAGGCTCACCTCCTCCGCATGAAGGGCTACAGGGAGGGGGAACAGCACATTGGCAAAGTTAACGTAGCAAAACGTTGGCATTACGTTTGGATCGCACGCCAACGGATTAACGTTAGGTACGTCCACAATTGTTAGTAATAATGTCAAAATACAGTTCATATGATCATACATGGATCAAAGTGCTACTATGATACCATATGAAACTCGTAACACAAAAAATATATAAAAATACCAACGTTAGCTAGCTTGCTAATCTAAGGTGGTGGATAGCTAGCTTATTAGCCATGCAAGCTAACCTTAGCAAGCTACCGAGTTATTCGAGAATGCGCTGCTGGACCTCAAACCTGGCTATTATTTTTTACCTACCTCGCTAAAGAGCATACTCTATTAAATTTAGAGACGATGGTAATCACGATAATTCATCAACTCCTGCCGGTGGTGTGTGGCTTTCCATTCGCATCCCTGTATCGTGGTCGAAACTTCCTGTTTCCGGTTGGGGGCATGAAGCCGGTTTGTGTAGCAAACTTTACCTTCCCCCTTTCGAACGAGGAAGCAAGCCGTTGTTGTACCGCCTCCCACTGGTCAGATAAATGTATTACACCTTATTGTCTAGACTTGGTACAATGTGATTCAAATCGAGAAAGAACAGCAGATTCAAGGAGCTGCGACACACAGACACTGAAGGCCTAGAGGTTCTGAAAAATGATATGTTTTGCTAGCTCGCCGGTAATATAGCCTGGAGTACCACTGACCTGACTGGTGTGATGAGGGCGTTGTATTTAATAATAATCATAATAATAATAATAATAATAATGAAATCTAATCAATTTAATACATTTGATGATAATATAAGATCATATGCTTATTCATAATGTGAATAAGTGCTGTATGACTATTCTAAAGGAGGGAACTGTAAAAAAAAGACTAATGTAAAATAGAGTAAAATGCGAACATTTTATCCTTTGTTTTCCACATTTTTAAGTGGCGGTTTCTGATTTGAATTTACAAGAGGAGAAACATTAAAGGAAGAGGGGGTATGGGGGTTCTAAGGGGTATGGGGGGTTTCGGGGTACTGAGGCGAGAAGGCGGGGCGGTGAGGTACCCGCACCGCCCTGCTACGAATATCTGAAAAACAATGCCCCCTTCATTTATAGCTCAATGCTCCTGTCTCTCCTCCCCCACATCCCCTTCTACTGTCTCTCGTTTATACCCCCCACCCCTTTCCTTCTTTTCCCCGGCTGTACCCCCATACCTCTCCCCTTGTTTCCTCTGTGTGCCTCTCTCCCCATACCCCCCACCACCCGAACACACACATGCACGTACACATAAACACACACACACTCCGACACCCCTTCTTCCAGACCCTCCTGTATGCACCGCTGCTGTCCTCTATTTTTTTCTTCTGATGACAAATTAATTTGCATATTTTTTTCCCAGAGAGGCCTCATTAGAATGCATAGATACATTGGTGATGAACTCTCCCCTCACCCTCCTCCCTCTCTTCTCATCCTCTCCTTCTCTCTCCTACCCCACCCTTCTCTCTCTTCCCTCACCCTCCTCTCCTCTCTTCTCATCCTCTCCTTCTCTCTCCTACCCCACCCTACTCTACCCTTCTCTCCTGTCCTTTCCTCCTCTCTCCTCTTCCCCTACCCCACCCTCCTCTGTTTCTCCTCTCCGTTTCTCCTCTCCCCTCCTCTCCTCTCATCCTCTCCTTCTCTCTCCTACCCCACCCTTCTCCCCCTCCTCTCCCCTCACCCTCCTCTCCTCTCTTCTCATCCTCTCCTTCTCTCTCCTACCCCACCCTTCTCTCCCCTCCTCCACCTTCTCTCCCCTCCTCTCCTGTCCTTTCCTCCTCTCTCCTCTTCCCTACCCCACCCTCCTCTCTGTTTCTCCTCTCCTCTCCCTTGTGCTTCATGGACAGGCTGTGTGACTTTCTGTCATCATGCTGCAGGTACTACTGCTACTACTGCCACATGGGACAGATGACAGTTTAATAGCTAGACAGAGACAAATGGGGCTCTGGATAAAAGTTGCCCTTAGGCACAGATCTGGGTTCAGTTTCTGCTCCCTGAATCCTGATTGTAAATATGAGGTGGAATTGCTACACTAATCGTAGATCAGTGTCTATGAAGACGGCTCCATTGACAAGTTCTCTTTGTTTCAAAGATGTGACTATGACACGTCCCTTTTAAAATGTTAAGTATCATCAATTGCTTCCCTTTATTTTTATAGCACTGTGCTAGAATGTATTCCAATGGCAAAATCTGATAGGTGCCACAATCAGTGTCTCCCTTTCACTGCTCTGTATGTCCTAAGGGTACCAATCCTACCTCCAAAGACAATAGAGAGGGTACCAATCCTACCTCCAAAGACAATAGAGAGGGTAACCAATCCCTACCTCCCAAGACAATGGAGAGGGTAACCAATCCCTACCTCAAAGACAATGGAGAGGGGAACCAATCCTACCTCCCAAGACAATGGAGAGGGTAACCAATCCTACCTCCCAAGACAATGGAGAGGGTAACCAATCCCTACCTCCAAAGACAATAGAGAGGCCAACCAATCCTACCTCTCAAGACGATGGAGAGGGGAACCAATCCCTACCTCCAAAGACAATGGAGAGGGGAACCAATCCTACCTCCAAAGACAATGGAGAGGGTACCAATCCTACCTCCAAAGACAATAGAGAGGTAACCAATCCTACCTCTCAAGACAATGGAGAGGGTAACCAATCCCTACCTCCAAAGACAATAGAGAGGGTAACCAATCCTACCTCTCAAGACGATGGAGAGGGGAACCAATCTTACCTCCAAAGACAATAGAGAGGGTAACCAATCCTACCTCCAAAGACAATAGAGAGGGTAACCAATCCTACCTCCAAAGACAATGGAGAGGGGAACCAATCCTACCTCTCAAGACGATGGAGAGGGGAACCAATCCTACCTCCAAAGACAATGGAGAGGGTAACCAATCCTACCTCCAAAGACAATGGAGAGGGTAACCAATCCTACCTCCAAAAGACAATGGAGAGGGTAACCAATCCTACCTCTCAAGACGATGGAGGAGGGGAACCAATCCTACCTCCCAAGACAATGGAGAGGGTAACCAATCCTACCTCCAAAGACAATGGAGAGGGTAACCAATCCTACCTCAAAGACAATGGAGAGGGTAACCAATCCTACCTCCAAAGACAATGGAGAGGGTAACCAATCCTACCTCAAAGACAATGGAGAGGGTAACCAATCCTACCTCTCAAGACAATGGAGGGGGAACCAATCCTACCTCCCAAGACAATGGAGAGTGTAACCAAACCTACCTCCCAAGACAATGGAGAGGGTAACCAATCCTACCTCTCAAGACAATAGAGAGGGTAACCAATCCTACCTCCCAAGACAATGGAGAGGGTAACCAATCCTACCTCCAAAGACAATGGAGAGGTAACCAATCCTACCTCCTAATAATGTAACCAATCCTACCTCCCAAGACAATGGAGAGGGTAACCAATCCCTACCTCCAAAGACAATGGAGAGGTAACCAATCCTACCTCCAAA
>NW_027010363.1:0-32760 GCF_036934945.1 Oncorhynchus masou masou
ATTGATACATTCGCAGGTCAAGTTCTCTTCCACACCTTGGTGGTGACGTACACTACTGGTCAAAGGTTTTACAACAACTACTCATTCAAGGGTTTTCCTTTATTTTTGACTCTTTTCTACATTGTAGAATAGTAGTGAAGACATCAACACTATGAAATAACGCACATGGAATCATGTAGTAACCAAAAGTGTATTTTATATTTGAGATTCTTCAAATAACCACTCTTTGCCTTAATGACAGCTTTGCACACTCTTGACATTCTCTCATCCAGATTCGTAGGTAGTCACCTGAATGCATTTCAATTAACAGGTGTGCCTTGTTCATTTGGGGAATTGTTTTCCTTCTTAATGCGTTTGAGTCAATCAGTTGTGTTGTGACAAGGTATTGGTGGTATACCGAAGATGGCGATGGCCCTATTTGGAAAGACCAAGTCCATATTATGGCAAGAACAGCTCAAATAAGCAAAGAAGAGGAATGATAGTCCATCATTACTTTAAGACATGAAGGTCAGTCAATCCGGTTTATTTCAAGAACTTTGAACGTTTCTTCAAGTAGTGTCGCATAAAACCCATCAAGCGCTATGATGAAACTGGCTCTCATGAGGACTGCCACAGGAATGGAAGACTCCAGAGTTACCTCTGCTGCAGAGGATAAGTTCATACCAGCCTCAGAAATTGCAGCCCAAATAAATGCATCACAGAGTTCAAGTAACAGACACATCTCAACATCAACTGTTCAGAGGAGACTGCGTGAATCAGGCCTTCATGGTCAAATTTCTGCAAAGAAACCACTACTAAAGGATACCAATAAGAAGAAGAGATGTCCTTGGGCCAAGAAACACGAGCAATGGACATTAGACCGGTGGAAATTTGTCCTTTGGCCTGGAGTCCAAATTTGAGATTTTTTGTAGGCTACAAACTGAAGGAAACAAACACTCAAAGTCACAGTTATAAATGGAGGCTACAAACTGAAGGAAACAAACACTAAAGTCACAGTTATAAATGTAGGCTACAAACTGAAGGAAACAAACACTAAAGTCACAGTTATAAATGGAGGCTACAAACTGAAGGAAACTAACACTAAAGTCACATTTATAAATGTAGGCTACAAACTGAAGGAAATAAACACTAAAGTCACAGTTATAAATGGAGGCTACAAACTGAAGGAAACTAACACTAAAGTCACAGTTATAAATGTAGGCTACAAACTGAAGGAAACAAACACTAAAGTCACAGTTATAAATGGAGGCTACAAACTGAAGGAAACTAACACTAAAGTCACAGTTATAAATGTAGGCTACAAACTGAAGGAAACTAACACTAAAGTCACAGTTATAAATGTAGGCTACAAACTGAAGGAAACAAACACTAAAGTCACAGTTATAAATGGAGGCTACAAACTGAAGGAAACTAACACTAAAGTCACAGTTATAAATGTAGGCTACAAACTGAAGGAAACAAACACTAAAGTCACAGTTATAAATGTAGGGCTACAAACTGAAGGAAACTAACACTACATGACAGTTTTATGAATGTATGTGGGTATTACTGACGGTGGTTCCCAATAGTGGCAAATATTTAACATGATTCAAATAAAACTAGAGAAAAGCCTGGGTCTCCAAATTTCATCCATGCAAATATGAGGACATATCATAAAAATTCAGAATAATGGCACAGCTAATTGTAGCCTACGTCACTGTGGAAGAGGGGCCACAATACAGCACTTCCATGTGACTTTTCTTCCACGTGACTGGTTTCACTTGAGTCTCCAGGGATCATAAGGAAAAATCATCTAAAATAATTGCAATGTGTATTTACAATCCCCTCTCTCGAAATGGATGACTCATTTACCTAACTCTTATCACTAGCTCTTATCGATTTATAATTAAAGTGTATGGAAATTCTATCAGAAAACAGAAACATGGAACCGGTGAGGTTCTCTGACATTCATGGTTTCCTTGCGCGTAAGGTGGTGGAATGATGAGGGAATTAAATCAAGGCCAGAATATCTCTAGACACACCTCCACCACACCTTCATTTATTCAATCTCCACCCCAAACTAATAGCTGGGTGAATATCATGCTGTTCTCATGCTAGAGTTCAAGGTCAGAATATGTAGAGAGAAAAGTGCATGAAAAGAGAATTACGCTCCATTTATGTTCTTAATCTCGGGTCGGAATTCCCTTTAGAACTTATAGGTCTATAACGCTATAATGAGAAGTCCTTTAAGTCTAGAGATTGACCAAACTCCATCTGTGGACCAGTGACCAAGGTGGCAGGCGAGGCAGGGCGACCTGGAGGAGGGGCAGTCACAGGTAGCAGACTGACGAGCTTACCTGGAGGAGGTGTCACACAGGTAGCAGACTGACGGCGTACCTGTGAGGAGGGGTGGGCCACAGGTAGCAGACTGACGGGCGTACTCTGGAGGAGGGTGGTACACAGGCAGCAGACTGACGGCGTACCTTGAGTGAGGGTGTCACACAGGTAGTGGTGACTGACGGGCTTACCTGGAGGAGGGTGGTACACAGGTAGCAGACTGACGGGGCTTACCCGGGAGGAGGGCGGTACACAGGTAGCAGACTGATGGGCTTACCTGGAGGAGGGTGGTACACAGGTAGCAGACTGACGGGCTTACCTGGAGGAGGGGTACATAGATAGCAGACTGACGGGGCTTACCTGGAGGGAGGGGTGGTACACAGGTAGCAGACTGACAGGCTTACCTGGAGGAGGGTGGCACACAGGTAGCAGACTGACAGGCGTACCTTTGAGGGAGGGTGTCACACAGGTAGCAGACTGACGGGGCGTACCTGGAGGAAGGCAGTACACAGGTAGCAGAGTGATGGGCGTATCTGAGGAGGGTGTCGACAGGTAGCAGACTGACGGGCGACTGGAGGAGGGTGTCACACAGTACCAGACTGACGGGCGTACCTGGAGGAGGTGCCACACAGGTAGCAGACTGACGGGGCGTACTGGAGGAGGGTGTCACACAGGTAGCAGACTGACGGCGACCTGAGGAGGGTGTCACACAGGTAGCAGACTGACGGGTGTACCTGGAGTGAGGGTGTCACACAGGTAGTAGACTGACGGGCGTACCTGGAGGAGGGCGGTACACAGGTAGCAGATGATAAAGGAGACAGTGAGGGGCAGCGTGGTCTACTGGAGCAGAAAGTTGAAAAAGACAGTAAGGGCAGTGGTCTACTGAGCAGAGAGATGGAGAAGTCAGTGAGTGCAGCGTGGTCTACTGGAGCAGAGAGATGAAGGGAGTCAGTGAGGGCAGTGTGGTCTCCTGAGCAGAGAGATGGAGGAGACAGTGAGGGCAGTGTGGTCTCCTGGAGCAGAGAGATGGAGGTGACAGTGAGGGCAGCGTGGTCTACTGGAGCAGAGAGATGAAGGAGTCAGTGAGGGCAGTGTGGTCTCCCTGGAGCAGAGAGATGGAGGAGACAGTGAGGGCAGTGGTCT
This sequence comes from Oncorhynchus masou masou, assembly GCF_036934945.1. Lineage (NCBI taxonomy): Eukaryota > Metazoa > Chordata > Actinopteri > Salmoniformes > Salmonidae > Oncorhynchus > Oncorhynchus masou. The sequence continues at coordinate 3,460 of NW_027010363.1, forward strand.
CCTGGAGCAGAGAGATGAAGGAGTCAGTGAGGGCAGTGTGGTCTCCCTGGAGCAGAGAGATGAAGGAGACAGTGGGGGCAGCGTGGTCCCTTGGAGCAGAGAGATGGAGGAGACAGTGAGGGCAGTGTGGTCCTTTGGAGCAGAGAGATGGAGGAGTCAGTGAGAGGCAGTGTGGTCTCCTGGAGCAGAGAGAGATGGAGGAGGCAGTGTGGTCTCCTCGGAGCAGAGAGATGGAGGAGTCAGTGAGGGTAGTGTGGTCTCTGGAGCAGAGAGAGATGGAGGAGACAGTGAGGGCAGTGTGTTCTCCTGGAGCAGAGAGCTGAAGGAGACAGTGGGGCAACGTGGTCTCTGGGAGCAGAGAGATGGAGGAGTCAGTGAGGGCAGTGTGGTCTCCTGAGCAGAGATGAAGGAGACAGTGGGGCAGCGTGGTCTCTTGGAGCAGAGATGGAGGAGACAGTGGGGGCAGCGTGGTCTCTGGAGCAGAGAGATGGAGGAGACAGTGAGGGCAGTGTGGTCTCTTGGAGCAGAGAGATGGAGGAGTCAGTGAGGGCAGTGTGGTCTCCTGGAGCAGCGAGATGGAGGAGGCAGTGTGGTCTCCTGGAGCAGAAAGATGAAGGAGGCAGTGTGGTCTCCTGGAGCAGAGAGATGGATACTGAGAGAGGCAACTAATGGATACTGCAGGTAGCTTTTCTCTCGTTAGTTACACTGGTTGAAAAGTACATCCGTACAAATCCTATGATAAAATCAAGAGAGGATAAATAGAAGAGAAATGCCAAGAGTGGTTCCAAGAGTAGAGTTCCTATTTATAAAGACATACAGTATCTACGTGCAATCCCACGGACAGCCATGACCCTCCATAGAAAGACAGAGTGGACAAGCCTTACCTGAGATGAAGGGGGTGCTGAAGGGGTTGGGCCAGTGCCATCTCATCTCTTCAAGGGTAAGACTCCATCACGCTCCAGATGCGCAGGTAGGTAGAGATCCGACTGGCCTGGATGGGCACCAAGTTCCCTCCGACACCTGGGACAGGAAGCACCAAGAAATGTATGGAGAGAGTATCACCCACACAAGTCTCATATTAAATAGTCATATGTGTCCCTTTGAAATGTTCATCTCTATTCTGTAAAACAGACATGTTGCTCACCACTTGCTTCTGACATTTATAAGGATAGAAATCTTAGAAATGGTCGAGTTATATCATTTCTTAATTGATGTATTAACTCCACATTGACAGATTCTACTTTGTGGTTCTGCCACAGTTGCCAGTTGTTTTTTGTCACATCTTAATCAAAACCCAATGCAGCTGTGTATCTCAGACTTGCAGACACTCGAGGGGACAGTGGTAAAAACACAACGTGCTCCGTTATAGTCACAGAACCAGTAGAGGGGAAATTCTAACCAGCTTGGACAACGTTAACATTCACTGCAAGCAATATTTCACAGAGGTCCAACGGTTATCCAATGCATCACATCAGGCTGCCAATGTCAGCCTGGGACACTGCCATTTGTGACTCAGAACATCTGGCTGTGTGCTCTTAAACAGGCTCATTTTGAAAGGATCCCTCAGCATGTGCCATTTAAACACAGCTAACTGACTCTCAGCCAGACACGATAGTCTCTCCGTCTCTCTGACTGTGGGAACCACTTTCCCCAGCATCCTCTTCACATCACACCCTCACTCAGAGGAAGAGAGTCACATGTTCCATGGGACAGTTAATAACTCACTCTCCCATTTCCATCCTTGTATAGTGTGTTGATAGACCATTTCACCATGATTAGTCCACCATTGATGACGAAAGTGTAAGACAGCCATTCCCTTAAAGTTAGGGTCGCTAACAGTCTTGTGTCCCACTAAACTGAACAAGGTCATGATGAAATAAACCAGTAAACATCTACTGATCAGGAACATGTATTGAATGCTAAGGTGTCCTGTGTGTCGTACCCATAGAGATAGTTAAATATTTCTTTGTATGTAAAATGGTGAAAGTCATCAATGGCGCTGCCTTGCCAAAATGGGCTTTTGGGCGAGTTGTCTATTTACCTGCTGATGGACATGGCTACAATGACAGGCTGCTAGCTAGACACGAGGACCTTCTTGTTTTGAGGGCTCTTCCCGGACCACCACCACCCACAGGAACCAGAGCCAGGAAGAAACACACACCAGACACAGGTACCAGACGTCTACAGTACACAGAGAAAACACAGGTTAGAATGTTCTCCAATAAATACAATAATACCACTAACCCACACATAGAGAATACAATTCATCTGACATAAGAGCATTGCCAAACTTGCATTGAAATTAATCAAGATATTTCCCAAACATGTTTGATATTCATAAGATATTGAAGCCATTTTACTTTTGCATGTACACATTGAGCTCGTAAAAGTAACTAATTGTAGTCAGTGCTGACAACAGGCAACAGATGAGTTGGAACGTAACTTCGGCTGCCCTCTGCTGGTTCTGAATATTATTACCACAAACTGGAGGTCTTAATTGGCTTATATAGTTATTTAACCAGATACATGCGCTGCACCAACTCTATTAATTGTTAAATTACTGATTTCTTAATCAAAGTTCAATTAAACCTTCATCTGTTATAATAAAGCCTTACCTCGGTACTGTTAGAGTGTTGTACTGAATCCAGCCAGCAGAGACTGTGTGATCAGATCTCCCACGTTGTCTGGGTTGATGCCCACTTTCCTGGAGCCAATGATCACCATGATCATCACCAGACCTATGGAGGGAGGGAGCCAGAGAGACGGGGAAGGAGATGGGAGGTGAGGTAGAGAGAGAGAGGTATGGAGAAAAGAGAGAGGTATGGGAGAGAGAAAGAGAGAGAAAGAGAGGAGAGAGGGAGAGAGAGAGGGAGGAGGGAGGAACCTGGGGAGAGAATGGACCTTCACAACCTCTGTCCATCTATCCATCACATCTACTGTACCTTATGGGCTTAGCGTACCTACATGATCATGCCTTGGATAATGTGTGACCAAGGGCTATCTTGGCCTCTTCCTAACCCTGGACTACCCAACACCTGTATTTACTGTGATCCGGTCAAGTTCAGCCTCGGGCGTCAGTTAGTGTTGCTATCTGTCTTTCAGGCTGGGAAATGAAAGGAGAAGTTGTGGTGTGTGGCAGGTGACCTAGTTGTTAAGGGTGTTTTGGCCAATAACCGAAAGGTCACTGGTTTGAGTCCCCATGCTGACTAGGTGAAAATCTGTCGATGTGCCCTTTAACAAGGCACTTAACCTGAGTTGCTCCTGTAAGTCACTCTGGATGAGAACATCTGCTAAATGACTAAACATAAAACATGTAAAATGCTGTGGAAGACTTGTTATCAAGAGCACTTAAAGAGATCAGGCTACTTGCCTCCTACTTTGGCTCATACTACGTATACAACAGGATGCTGAAGATGTGGACTCACTGCGGTGGAGTGGCGGAGCAGTTTCCCTTCAGCCCCACCAGAGCTGGGACAAGGATGAAGAGCTCTGTGATGACACTTCCCAGTGCTGAAACACACAGAGATCATCTGAGTAGGGATGAAGGGCTGCGGGGGGGGGGGGGGGTGAGATCCAGCCTGGGATCCACAGACTACCACATTCCTTCGCCAGTAAGCACCTCAAGCTAGTGTATATGCTGCCTACCTCACAGCTGGGAGCTCGACTTTACTACAGTGTTGCTTTTCATGAAATGTCATGACGACAGGGCCGGTTACAATAAAGACTCACAATGGACCGTTGTGCTGAAAAGTGAGTGAACTTGATTAAAGTCCCCTTGCAGTAACATGTTGTTCTTTTGCTGTCCTAGCCAGATCCTTTTCCCAAGAACAAATTAGGGAGATTGGAACAAACACAGAAAACCACAACAGTTGTGTCAGTCCTGTGATGAATCAGTCCTGGTGAGGGGTCCAGACGTCACTAGAGTGTTCACTCTCTCTGTCATATGATACTACCACAGCTGTTGACCACACTGCTAACAGGCTCTATCTTACTGGCACACAAACTACTCTACCAAGAGGCTTTCACTTAATTCCTGGTACTTGACTCGGTACCGGTACCTGTAGATAGCCTCGTTATTGTTATTTTATTGTTGCTCTTGTATTTTATTATTTACTTTAGTTTATTTAGTAAATATTTTTCTTAACTCTTATTTTTCTTAGAACTGCATTGTTGGTTAAGGGCTTGTAAGTAAGCATTTCACGGTAAGGTCTACCTGTTGCACACCAGTAAGGTGTACCTGTTGTACCTGTTGTACACCAGTAAGGTGTACCTGTTGTACCTGTTGTACACCAGTAAGGTGTACCTGTTGTACCTGTTGTACCTGTTGTACACCAGTAAGGTGTACCTGTTGTATCTGTTGTACACCAGTAAGGTGTACCTGTTGTACCTGTTGTACACCAGTAAGGTGTACCTGTTGTACCTGTTGTACCTGTTGTACACCAGTAAGGTGTACCTGTTGCACACCAGTAAGGTGTACCTGTTGTATCTGTTGTACACCAGTAAGGTGTACCTGTTGTACCTGTTGTACACCAGTAAGGTGTACCTGTTGTACCTGTTGTACCTGTTGTACACCAGTAAGGTGTACCTGTTGTACCTGTTGTACACCAGTAAGGTGTACCTGTTGTACCGTTGTACACCAGTAAGGTGTACCTGTTGTACCTGTTGTACACCAGTAAGGTGTACCTGTTGTACCTGTTGTACACCAGTAAGGTGTACCTGTTGTACCTGTTGTACACCGGTAAGGTGTACCTGTTGCACACCAGTAAGGTGTACCTGTTGTATCTGTTGTACACCAGTAAGTGTACCTGTTGTACCTGTTGTACCTGTTGTACACCAGTAAGTGTACCTGTTGTACCTGTTGTACACCAGTAAGGTGTACCTGTTGTACCTGTTGTACACCAGTAAGGTGTACCTGTTGTACACCAGTAAGGTACCTGTTGCACCTGTTGTACAGTAAGGTGTACCTGTTGTACCCTGTTGTACCAGTAAGGTGTACCTGTTGTACCTGTTGTACACCAGTAAGGTGTACCTGTTGTACCTGTTGTACACCAGTAAGGTGTACCCTGTTGTACCTGTTGTACACAGTAAGGTGTACCTGTTGTACCCTGACACCAGTAGGTGTACCTGTTGCACACCAGTAAGGTGTACCTGTTGTACCTGTTGTACACCAGTAGGGTGTACCTGTTGTACCTGTTGTACACCAGTAAGGTGTACCTGTTGCACCTGTTGGCCTCAGTAAGGTGTACCTGTTGTACCTGTTGTACACCAGTAGGTGTACCTGTTGTACCTGTTGCACACCAGTAAGGTGTACCTGTTGCACCCGTTGTACACCAGTAAGGTGTACCTGTTGTACCTGTTGTACACCAGTAAGGTGTACCTGTTGTACACCAGTAAGGTGTACCTGTTGTATTCGGCGCATGTGACAAATAAAATGTGATTTGAGAATAGAAAGATGCAGCAGGTACAGTTGATACAATTAGAATCTCCTTGTTGCTCCCTGCTCCATTTATTTGATTGTTTCCATGGCCCTTGCTGGCTCACTGACAGGAGACATGCTCTCTGTGCCTTCTGAGAAAACAGAAATAAAAAATGACGCATTCACCGTCAGGGTAGGCCTCTGCAGGAGATATTTTTCTTTTAAAGCATCGATATTTCAGTGTCAAGACACTTTAATTATTTTGGAAATATGAATTATGCCCTCAAAATACTAAGATAACACACCAAGATTTTGGCATTATGATTTGATAGATGATCCAACAGAGTAAGCATCAGTGATTGTCTATATAAGCCAGTCTACTTCATAGACTTGTGATGTATTCACTTGAACATGAGAAGGCAACATGGAGGGTTTCATGCCAGGGTCAAAGCAACATGGAGGGGTTCCATGCCAGGGTCAAGGCAACATGGAGTCACTTACTGTCCAGCACCATGAGGCGGGCAGGGAGCAGTGATTAGATCGTTGGACTTGTAACCCGAAGGTTGCAAGATCGAATCCCCAAGCTGACAAGGTAAAACCTGTCATTCTGCCCCTGAACAAGGCAGTTAACCTACTGTTCCTAGGCTGTCATTGAAAATAAGAAATTGTTCTTAACTGACTTGTCTAGTTAAATAAAGGTAAAACAAAAATCCCTGTCCCAGCCAGCAGGTAGGTAGGTAAACAGCACCTGGAGACCAATGAACATGTTAGACTCCTCCTCCACCATGGCCATTGACACCTTCTTGATGAGCTGGATGGGCTGGATGAGCTGGATGGGCTGGATGAGCTGGATGAGCTGGATGAGCTGGATGAGCTGGATGAGCTGGATGGGCTGGATGGGCTGGATGGGCTGATGAGCTGGATGGGCTGGATGAGCTGGATGAGCTGGATGGGCTGGATGAGCTGGATGAGCTGGATGGGCTGGATGGGGGGCAATAATGTCAGCTCATCTTGCACCCTTCCCCTTGGCCTTTCCCTTCCCTTGGTCTTCCCCTTGGCCTGTCCCCCTTCCCCTTGGCCTGTCACCTTGACCTGTCCCCTTCCCCTGGCTTCCTTCCCCTTGGCCTGGCTCCTTGGCCTGTCCCCTTCCCCTTGGCCTGTGCCTGTCCCCTACCCCTTGGCCTGTCCCCCGTCCCCTTGGCCTGTCCCCTTCCCTTGGTCTTCCTTCCTCTGGCATGCCTCCACTTCCCCTTAGTCTTCCCCTTCCCCCTTGGCCTGTCCCCTTCCCCTGGTCTTCCTTCCTCTGGCATGCCTCCCCCTTCCCTTAGTCTTCTCCTTCTGTCCCCTTCCCCCTTGGCCTGTCCCCTTCCCCTTGGTCTTCCCCTTCCTCTGGCATGCCTCACCTTCCCGTTGGTCTTCCGCTTCCCCTTGCCCTGTGCCTGTCCCCTTCCCCCTTGGTCTTCCCCTTCCTCCTGGCATGCCTCACCTTCCCGTTGGTCTTCCGCTTCCCCTTGCCCTGTGCCTGTCCCCTTCACCTTGGCCTGTCCCTTCCCTTGGTCTGTCCCCTTCCCCCTTGGCCTGTGCCTGTCCCCTTCCCCTTGGCCTGTCCCCTTCCCCTTGGTCTTCCTCTTCCTCTGGCATGCCTCCCCCTTCCCCTTAGTCTTCTCCTTCTGTCCCCTTCCCCTTGGCCTGTCCCCTTCCCCTTGGCCTGTCCCCTTCCCCTTGGCCTGTCCCTTCCCCCTTGGCCTGTGCCTGTCCCTTCCCCTTGGCCTGTCCCCTTCCCCTTGGTATGTCCCCTTCCCCTTGGCCTGTGCCTGTCCCCTTCCCCTTGGCCTGTCCCCTTCCCCTTGGTCTTCCCTTCCTCTGGCATGCCTCCCCTTCCCTTGGTCTTCCCCTTCCTCTGGCATGCCTCCCCTTCCCTTAGTCTTCCCCTTCCCCTTGGCCTGTCCCCTTCCCCTTGGTCTTCCTCTTCCTCTGGCATGCCTTCCCTCCCCTTGGTCTTCCCTTCCCAGTCTTCTCCTTCTGTCCCCTTCCTTGGCCTGTCCCCTTCCTTGGTCTTCCCATTCTCTGGCATGCCTCCCCTTCCCCTTGGTCTTCCCCTTCCCTTGGTCTGTCCCCTTCCCCTTCCCTTGGCCTGTCCCCTTCCCCTTGGTCTTCCTTCCTCTGGCATGCCTCCCCCTTCCCCTTAGTCTTCCCCTTCCCTTGGCCTGTCCCCTTCCCCCTTGGTCTTCCTCTTCCTCTGGCATGCCTCCCCTTCCCTTGGTCTTCCCCTTCCCCTTAGTCTTCTCCTTCTGTCCCCTTCCCCTTGGCCTGTCCCCTTCCCCTTGGTCTTCCCATTCCTCTGGCATGCCTCCCCTTCCCTTGGTCTTCCCCTTCCCCTTGGTCTGTCCCTTCCCTTTCCCTTGGCCTGTGCCTGTGCCTGTCCCTTCCCCTGGCCTGTCCCCTTCCCTTGGTCTTCCCATTCCTCTGGCATGCCTCCCCTTCCCTTGGTCTTCCCCTTCCTCTGGCATTCTTCCCTTCCTCTGGCATGCCTCCCCTTCTACCTTGGTCTTCCCATTCCTCTGGCATGCCTCCCCCTTCCCCTTGGTCTTCCCCTTCCTCTGGCATGCCTCCCCTTCCCCTTGGTCTTCCTTCCGCTGGCATGCCTCCCCTTCCCTTGGTCTTCCCCTTCCTCTGGCATGCCTCCCCTTCCCTTGGTCTTCCCCTTCCGCTGGCATGCCTCCCTTCCCCTTGGTCTTCCCCTTCCTCCTGGCATGCCTCCCTTTCCCCTTGGTCTTCCCCTTCCTCTGGCATGCCTCCCCTTCCCCTTGGTCCCTCCCCTTCCTCTGGCATGCCTCCCCTTCCCTTGGTCTTCCCTTCCTCTGCATGCCTCCCCTTCCCCTTGGTCTTCCCCTTCTGGCATGCCTCCCCTTCTGGCATGCCACCCTTCTGGCATGTCTCCCCTTCCTCTGGCATGCCTCCCCCTCTGGCATGCCTCCCCTTCTCTGGCATGCCTCCCTTCCCTCTGGCATGCCTCCCCTTCCTCCTGGCATGCCCTCCCCCTCTGGCATGCCTCCCCCTTCCTCTGGCATGCCTCCCCTTCCTCTGGCATGCCTCCCCTTCCTCTGGCATGCCTCCCCTTCTAAGCATGCCTCCCCCTCTGGCATGCCTCCCCTTCCTCTGGTATGCCTCCCTTCCTCTGGCATGCCTCCCTTCCACTGGCATGCCTCCCCTTCCACTGGCATGCCTCCCCTTCCTCTGGCATGCCTCCTTCCTCTGGCATGCCTGCCTCCTTCCACTGGCATGCCTCCCCTCCTTCTGGCATGCCCCCCCTTCCTCTGGCATGCATCCCCTTCCTCTGGCATGCCTCCCCTTCCTCTGGCATTCCTCCCTACTGGCATGCCTCCCCTTCCTCTGGAATGCCTCCCCCTTCCTCTGGCATTCCTCCCTTCTGGCATGCCTCCTTCCTCTGGCATGCTCCCCTTCCTCTGGCATGCCTCCCCTTCCTCTGGCATGCCTCCCCTTCCTCTGGCATGCCTCCTTCCTCTGGAATGCCTCCCCTTCCTCTGGAATGCCTCCCCCTTCCTGACATGCCTCACCCTCTGGCATGCCTCCCCTTCCTCTGGCATGCCTCCCCTTCCTCTCTGGCATGCCTCCTTCCACTGGCATGCCTCCCCTTCCTCTGGCATGCCTCCCCTTCCCTCTGGCATGCCTCCCCCTCTGGCATGCCTCCCTTCCTCTGGCATGCCTCCCCTTCCTCTGCATGCCTCCCCTTCCTCTGCATGCCTCCCTTCTGGCATGCCTCCCCTCTGGCATGCCTCCCCTTCCTCTGGTATGCTCTCCCCTTCCCCTCTGGCATGCCTCCTTCCTCTGGCATGCCTCCCCTTCCACTGGCATGCCTCCCCTTCCTCTGGCATGCCTCCCCTTCCTCTGGCATGCCTCCCTTCCACTGGCATGCCTCCCCTTCCTCTGGCATGCCTCCCCTTCCTCTGGCATGCCTCCCCCACTGGCATGCCTCCCCTTCCTCTGGCATGCCTCCCATTCCTCTGGCATGCCTCCCCTTCCTCTGGCATGCCTCCCCCTCTGGCATGCCTCCCCTTCCTCTGTATGCCTCCCCTTCCTCTGGCATGCCTCCCTTCCCTCTGGCATGCCTCCCTTCCTCTGGCATGCCTCCCCTTCCTCTGAATGCCTCCTTCCTCTGGCATGCCTCCCTTCCTCTGAATGCCCACCCTTCCTCTGGCATGCCTCCCTTCCTCTGGCATGCCTCCCCTTCCTCTGGCATGCCTCCCCTTCCTCTGGCATTCCTCCCCTTCTGGCATGCCTCCCCTTCCTCTGGAATGCCTCCCCTTCCTCTGGCATGCCTCCCCTTCCTCTGGCATTCTCCCCTTCTGGCATGCCTCCCCTTCCTCTGGAATGCCTCCCCTTCTCTGAATGCCTCCCCTTCCTCTGGCATGCCTCCCTTCCTCTGGCATTCCTCCCCTTCTGGCATGCTCCCCTTCCTCTGAATGCCTCCCCTTCCTCTGAATGCCTCCCCCTTCCTCTGGCATGCCTCTCCTTCTGGCATGCCTCCCCTTCCTTCTGAATGCCTCCTTCTCTGGCATGCCTCCCCTTCTGGCATGCCTCCCTTCCTCTGGAATGCCTCCCCTTCCTCTGGCATGCCTCCCCTTCCTCTGGCATGCCTCCCCTTCCTCTGGCATGCCTCCCCTTCCTCTGGAATGCCTCCCCTTCCTCTGGCATGCCTCCCCTTCCTCTGGCATGCCTCCCCTTCCTCTGGCATGCCTCCTTTCCTCTGGCATGCCTCCCCTTCCTCTGGCATGCCTCCCCTTCTGGCATGCCTTCCTTCCTCTGGCATGCCTCCCCTTTCCTCTGGCATGCCTCCCCTTCCTCTGGCATGCCTCCCCTTCCTCTGGAATGCCTCCCTTCCTCTGGCATGCCTCCCTTCCTCTGGCATGCCTCCCCTTCCTCTGAATGCCTCCCCTTCCTCTGGCATGCCTCCCCTTCCTCTGGCATACCTCCCTTTCCCTGGCATGCCTCTCCTTCTGGCATGCCTCCCCTTCCTCTGGAATGCCTCCCCTTCCTCTGGCATGCCTCCCTTCCTCTGGCATGCCTCCCCTTCCTCTGGAATGCCTCCCTTCCTCTGGCATGCCTTCCTTCTGGCATGCCTCCACTTCCTCTGGCATGCCTCCCCTTCCTCTGGCATGCCTCCCTTCTGACATGCCTCTCCTTCTGACATGGTGGTGGATGTGATGTGGTGTCTTATACTGAACACGTTCCACACAAAAAGCAATCAATAATATTACATAACACACACCAAACCAACAACCAACCTGTTTGCTACACTAATAGGTCTTGCACCTGCATGACTGGAACCGTCAACCCTGCTAAACATAAACCTTGCCTGGTTGATAATATTGTAGCCATCTGGCCATTCAGAATCACAACAACACAGACTTCTGCCCCATTGAAGCGTGCAATGCTTTGACATTGGAACACAGGAGATGGTTGCTGATATTGGGCCAATGTACGCCTATGGAGATATTCCATTAAAAAAAGCAGCAGTTTTACAGCTACGATAGTCATTTACAACATTAACAATGTCTATACTGTATTCCTGATAAATTTTATATTATATTAATGGACAAAATGTTTTGCCTTTCTTTCAAAAAACAAGGACAGTTCTTAGTGACCCCAAACTTTTTAACAGTAGGGAATGTTGTGCAGAAAAAGTCAATTATGAATTATTTTGGCTTAGTTAAAAACAAATGTCATCCATTAGGCTTTGATTAAATTTCCAATATCCCCATCTACGTGGGAAATTTGTAAGAGTGATATGGAGGTCAATTAGATGGTCCAATCACATTCTGTCTCCTATTAATACTGTTTAAACCACGAAGAATGAGACCAGGAAGTTACCAAGTTACCTAGTTTGTTTTTTATTTTACCTTTATTTAACCAGGCAAGTCAGTTGAGAACAAATTAGTATTTTCAATGATGGTCTGGGAACAGTGGGTTAACTGCCTGTTCAGAACGACAGATTTGTACCTTGTCAGCTCGGGGGTTTGAACTTGCAACCTTGCGGTTACTAGTCCAACTCTCTAGCCACTAGGCTACCCTGCCGCCCCGGTTTAAGCCTCCTCCATGTATATCTCAATAGGTCTGGATTTTTCAGCCTCCATATATCCACTAGTTCTAATGTATCCATGATATTTGTGATCTCCAAAAGTGCTTGAGGGTGATAGTTTGTGTGATAATCTCCCACCATAATAATAGATTAATTCGTTACTTGTGAGCTCAATAGATTATTATATATATTTTCAAAGAAGTGTGGATCATCATTATTATTTGGCCCATATAGATTAATTAGTCAGATCTGTTTTTGGTCCAATAGCATTTCTAAAATAATCCATTTTCTTGTACAGTTTGCACAATCGGATCAACATTTATATTAATTGGTATAATCAATTTTCAGTTTCTTTGCCCATGACAAAAATATATTTCTCCCTCCTAGTCCCTTTTCCACCCAACCTCATCTATATTTGTAGACTGAGTTTCCTGTAAACAATAGATATTATATTCTTTCTCTTTTTGCCATGTAAAAATGGATCTTCTTTTTCATGATCTGGTAAACCATTACAATTATAACTGGCTATACTTATTTCCCCAAGGGCCATAAAGATACTCAAGTTTCAGTTATACTTACCACAACCAATGTCAGACCATTCTTGAAACACACGGTAAATCTGTTGAGCATGAAAAAACCCCAGCAGCGTTGAAGTTCTTGCCACAGATCGGTGCTCCTGGCACCTACTACCATACTTTAACCTGTCTCCTCCCTTCATCTACACTGATTGGAAGTGGATTTAACAAGTCACATTAATACGGTTTCAGCTGGATTCACCGGGTCAGTCTATATCATGGAAAGAGCAGGTGTTCTTAATGTTTTGTACTCTCAGTGTGCATTGAGTGTTCCCACTAGGTGGTGTCGTGGAATAACGAAACTGACAGAACATACTGGAAAAAGGAAAACCTAAACGTCTTTATTATGCCTCAATCAGCCATGCATAAACATTGATTTGAGAAGTTGTACCACTCACCACATTGCAACAGAATTCTTCGCCGACAGTTGGCTGGCAATTACAACAGAGATACAAATGTCAAACAATTTACAGTTGTGCTGTTTTACAGCTGTAGGAGACACATACGGAAATGTACAACGGTATGTTGATGTATTTCAAAGGATGGCTTGCAGTAGTTCCTATACATATTTATATTCCTAAGTCAAAACAGCATGATTGTATGGTTTGTAGCAGAAGCTGTAGTTCAGGGATTATTATTGGGGCGGCAGGGTAGCCTAATGGTTAGAGCGTTGGACTAGTAACGGAAGGTTTTGAGTTCAAACCCCCAGCTGACAAGGTACAAAATCTGTCATTCTGCCCCTGAACAGGCAGTTAACCCACTGTTCCTAGGTCATTGAAGAAAATAAAGAATGTGTTCTTAACTGACTTGCCTGGTTAAATAAAGGTAAAATGAAAAAAATATTGTTCCAATAAACCTTGTTCAAGATGTAGAGTTGAGTGTAAACCCTGAGAGGTGGAAAACAGGAGATGTCTGGCTCCACGGCGTTTTTAACATCACATTTATGTATGCCAATACTACACTCATTTAATCAAACCAGCAATATGCCAATACTACACTCATTTAATCAAAACCAGCAATATGCCAATACTACACTCATTTAATCAAAACCAGCAATATGCCAATACTACACTCATTTAATCAAAACCAGCAATATGCCAATACTACACTCATTTAATCAAAACCAGCAATATGCCAATACTACACTCATTTAATCAAAACCAGCAATATGCCAATACTACACTCATTTAATCAAAACCAGCAATATGCCAATACTACACTCATTTAATCAAAACCAGCAATATGCCAATACTACACTCATTTAATCATAAACAGCAATATGCCAATACCACTCATTTAATCAAACCAGCAATATGCCAATACTACACTCATTTAATCATAACCAGCAATATGCCAATACTACACTCATTTAATCAAAAACCAGCAATATGCCAATACTACACTCATTTAATCATAAACAGCAATATGCCAATACTACACTCATTTAATCATAACCAGCAATATGCCAATACTACACTCATTTAATCATAAACAGCAATATGCCAATACTACACTCATTTAATCAAAACCAGCAATATGCCAATACTACACTCATTTAATCATAACCAGCAATATGCCAATACTACACTCATTTAATCAAAAACCAGCAATATGCCAATACTACACTCATTTAATCATAAACAGCAATATGCCAATACTACACTCATTTAATCATAACCATAAATATGCCAATACTACACTCATTTAATCATAAACCAGCAATATGCCAATACTACACTCATTTAATCATAAACAGCAATATGCCAATACTACACTCATTTAATCATAAACCAGTAATATGCCAATACTACACTCATTTAATCAAACCAGCAATATGCCAATACTACACTCATTTAATCAAAAACCAGCAATATGCCAATACTACACTCATTTAATCAAACAGCAATATGCAATACTACACTCATTTAATCAAAACCAGCAATATGCCAATACTACACTCATTTAATCAAACCAATATGCCAATACTACACTCATTTATCAAAACCAGCAATATGCCAATACTACACTCATTTAATCATAAACAGCAATATGCCAATACTACACCATTTAATCATAAACAGCAATATGCCAATGCTACACTCATTTAATCATAAACAGCAATATGCCAATACTACACTCATTTAATCATAAACAGCAATATGCCAATACTACACTCATTTAATCATAAACAGCAATATGCCAATACTACACTCATTTAATCATAAACAGCAATATGCCAATACTACACTCATTTAATCAAAACCAGCAATATGCCAATACTACACTCATTTAATCATAAACAGCAATATACAATACTACACTCCATTTAATCAAACCAGCAACATGCCAATACTACACTCATTTAATCAAAACCAGCAATATGCCAATACTACACTGATTTAATCAAAACCATCAATATGCCAATACTACACTAATTTAATCAAAACCAGCAATATGCCAATACTACACTGATTTAATCAAAACCAGCAATATGCCAATACTACACTAATTTAATCAAAACCAGCAATATGCCAATACACCAATTTAATCAAACCAGCAATATGCCAATACTACACTAATTTAATCAAAACCAGCAATATGCCAATACTACACTAATTTAATCAAACCAGCAATGTGCCAATACTACACTCATTTACTCAAAACCAGCAAAATGCCAATACTACACTCATTTAATCAAAACCAGCAGTATGCCAAAACTACACTCATTTACTCAAAACCAGCAATATGCCAATACTACACTCATTTATTCAAACCAACTTAATATGCCAATACTACACTCATTTAATCAAAACCAGCAATATGCCAATACTATACTCATTTAATCAAACCAGCAATATGCCAATACTACACTCATTTAATCATAAACAGCAATATGCCAATACTACACTAATTTAATCATAAACAGCAATATGCCAATACTACACTCATTTATTCAAAACCAGCAATATGCCAATACTACACTAATTTAATCAAACCAGCAATATGCCAATACTACACTAATTTAATCAAAACCAGCAATATGCCAATACTACACTAATTTAATCAAAACCCAGCAATATGCCAATACTACACTAATTTAATCAAAACCAGCAATATGCCAATACTACACTAATTTAATCAAAACCAGCAATATGCCAATACTACACTCATTTACTCAAAACCAGCAAAATGCCAATACCACACTCATTTAATCAAAACCAGCAGTATGCAAAACTACACTCATTTACTCAAAACCAGCAATATGCCAATACTACACTCATTTATTCAAAACCAGCAATATGCCAATACTACACTCATTTAATCAAAACCAGCAATATGCCAATACTACACTCATTTAATCAAAACCAGCAATATGCCAATACTACACTCATTTAATCATAAACAGCAATATGCCAATACTACACTAATTTAATCATAAACAGCAATATGCCAATACTACACTCATTTATTCAAAACCAGCAATATGCCAATACTACACTCATTTATTCAAAACCAGCAATATGCCAATACTACACTCATTTAATCATAAACAGCAATATGCCAATACTACACTCATTTATTCAAAACCAGCAATATGCCAATACTACACTAATTTAATCAAAACCAGCAATATGCCAATACTACACCTTTTCACATTTTGACTTTTTCTTTTACTACTTTCTTTTTTAGCGTTAGGAGTTTTGGCAGCCAAGCAGCCGTCTACAGGAGCGGAGGTGTTTTTATCACCTCAGTAACACCTCCATTCAGACATCACATAGTCAATTGGTTCCACATACATGCACTCCACAGGAGGGCCTAGGGGCAGCGCTGTGGGTTCGGGAGCTGTCAAATGGGGGGGAACCAGTCCCCTCTAGCTACAGCTGGTACATCCGTGACGTGACAAGTCGACAGTTTTGCTATTCACTGTGGAAGTTTTATTGCATTTTCCTTTATTAGAAATGTTTGGAATATGAGACATGGGAGACGATTTGATCAACTGTGGTGTGGATCCTTGGAGTGTCTTGAGTCAGAGTGTGTCAACTCAACAGAGGGCTGTCCTATATCCTCTCTGAACCTGAGGGTGGGTATTTCCAGACCCTCTGGCTAGCATTGTGGAAACTCTCATGGCTAAAAATACATGTCCCTGTCCCTCTGGGACTGGGCTGTCTGTCAGGGACACCTGTTGCCAGCCCACCAACAGACAGCTGTTGGCCTCATGCTACTTTCACTTTTCTGTTCCCCAACACCCCTGCAGCACCTCGGTGTGGGATCTCTGTCACTGTCACTACCAACGTCATAGGCACAACCCATGAGAAGAGGAAGACAATGGCCTGACTCGGAGTATGAAATCATGTGGGTGCCACTGCCACTCAAGAACTTTCGTTAAAAAGTGTGATTGTTGCAGGCACACTCATCTGTAGTTATGCCTGAACTGGTTTGCATTCATTCATTTTTAATTTCCCCACACTCTCTATCTTACAGTTTTAGCATGACTTGCAATTGCTTTTTGTCTGCCAATTATTCCATGAGTAAACTCCAGAAGTATATCTGGGACAACAAAAAACAATGCTTGAAAAACTGACAGTTATCTACTGTTTATAGGCCTACTGACAGTTATCTACTGTATGTAGGCCTACTGACAGTTATCTACTGTTTATAGGCCTACTGACAGTTATCTACTGTATGTAGGCCTACTGACATTTATCTACTGTATGTAGGCCTACTAACAGTTATCTACTGTTTATAGGCCTACTGACAGTTATCTACTGTATGTAGGCCTACTGACAGTTATCTACTGTATGTAGGCCTACTGACATTTATCTACTGTTTATAGGCCTACTGACATTTATCTACTGTTTATAGGCCTACTGACAGTTATCTACTGTATGTAGGACTACTGACATTTATCTACTGTATGTAGGCCTACTGACAGTTATCTACTGTTTATAGGCCTACTGACATTTATCTACTGTATGTAGGCCTACTGACAGTTATCTACTGTTTATAGGCCTACTGACAGTTATCTACTGTATGTAGGCCTACTGACAGTTATCTACTGTATGTAGGCCTACTGATAGTTATCTACTGTTTATAGGCCTACTGACAGTTATCTACTGTATGTAGAACTACTGATAGTTATCTACTGTTTATAGGCCTACTGACAGTTATCTACTGTATGTAGGCCTACTGACATTTATCTACTGTATGTAGGCCTACTGACAGTTATCTACTGTTTATAGGCCTACTGACAGTTATCTACTGTATGTAGAACTACTGATAGTTATCTACTGTTTATAGGCCTACTGACAGTTATCTACTGTATGTAGGCCTACTGACATTTATCTACTGTATGTAGGCCTACTGACAGTTACCTACTGTTTATAGGCCTACTGACAGTTACCTACTGTTTATAGGCCTACTGACATTTATCTACTGTATGTAGAACTACTAACAGTTATCTACTGTATGTAGAACTACTGACATTTATCTACTGTATGTAGAACTACTGATAGTTATCTACTGTATGTAGGTCTACTGACATTTATCTACTGTATGTAGGCCTACTGACAGTTATCTACTGTTTATAGGCCTACTGACAGTTGTCTACTGTATGTAGGCCTACTGACATTTATCTACTGTATGTAGAACTACTGATAGTTATCTACTGTTTATAGGCCTACTAACAGTTATCTACTGTATGTAGGCCTACTGACATTTATCTACTGTATGTAGAACTACTGATAGTTATCTACTGTTTATAGGCCTACTGACAGTTATCTACTGTATGTAGGCCTACTGACAGTTACCTACTGTTTATAGGCCTACTGACAGTTATCTACTGTATGTAGAACTACTAACAGTTATCTACTGTATGTAGGCCTACTGACATTTATCTACTGTATGTAGGCCTACTGACAGTTATCTACTGTTTATAGGCCTACTGACAGTTACCTACTGTTTATAGGCCTACTGACAGTTACCTACTGTTTATAGGCCTACTAACAGTTATCTACTGTTTATAGGCCTACTAACAGTTATCTACTGTATGTAGAACTACTGATAGTTATCTACTGTTTATAGGCCTACTGACAGTTATCTACTGTATGTAGGCCTACTGACATTTATCTACTGTATGTAGGCCTACTGATAGTTATCTGCTGTTTATAGGCCTACTGACATTTATCTACTATATGTAGAACTACTGATAGTTATCTACTGTTTATAGGCCCACTGACAGTTATCTACTGTATGTAGAACTACTGATAGTTATCTACTGTATGTAGGCCTACTGACAATTACCTACTGTTGATAGGCCTACTGACAGTTATCTACTGTTTATAGGCCTACTGACAGTTATCTACTGTTTATAGGTACTACTGACAGTTATCTACTTACTGTATGTAGACCTACTGACAATTATAGTTATCTACTTCAAATTTAACTGAACTAGTCGTAGGTAGGAGCCATGTTCACTGTGATGTCATCCCATGTTAACATGCTGAGCCCATTTCCCCTGGTAAGATCCTCAAAGCCTCATCCAACGACCTGTGACACTTTTTTATTTAATTAACTTGTATTTAATTTAAAGTTAGTTTAGGAACAAATTCTTATTTTACAATTGAGGCCTACCCCGACCAAACCCTCCCCTAACCCGGACAACGCTGGGCCAATTGTGAGCCACGTAATGGAACTCATGATCACGGCTGGTTGTGATACAGCCCGGGATCGAACCTGGGTCTGAAGTGACGTATCTAGAACGCGATGCAATGCCTTAGACGCTGCACCACTCAGGATCCCAAAAAGACGTGGCAGCCATTCAAAGGGGTTGCTTGATATGGATAGCTGTTCCTCTTTTCCTGTCTCCTCCAGCCTGGTCCAAACAAAGTCTCCATCTGTTTCCCCCGTACTGTGTTCTCCATCTGTTTCCCCATGCTGTGTGTTTTGACTGCGTTGGCAAGGGGAGCTGTGATTCCTGCAGGATGAAGTCACGACCGACCGTGAGACTGACTGTGGAAGGTTGAAAGCCCCTGCAGTGAAATATGCTTCATCCACTTACTGCAGCAAAGTATGTCCTTTAGTTTGTCACAGATCTTTAAAAAAGTTATCTTTCACCATAAATTCTCTAGGTTCAGCATAAATTGTGTGACGTGTTCCTGTATTAGTTGTTTTTTTTGGTGGTAATTTCAATCAAAAGCTTCAAACAAATACTCATTCCACTGTTTTCTGACTGTCTCCCATTCGGAAGTGGAAGAACTCAGTCCACCACACTCAACCACCGATTACATGACATCTTCAAGACATCCTTGTGTCATATCAAATCTAAAAAAAGAGTAAACTAGTTTCATGTGTTCCACCACTGTGTGTCTTAGTGTTTTACCTCGGTGGGTAGATATCAGTCAGGGAGCTATTTTACCAGAAACTGAGCGCTGCGACAGTGTCCACTGGTTATGATTTATGGACAAGGGGAAGATATAAAGGACATTTCAGTCCAGAAGGAGTGATGACTGCACAGTCATTCCGTCTAATAAGTATGTATTACACGTTTGGCCTGAGAGATACAATGACGACTTCAGAAACAGTGGGAAATATGGGCTTATTTTACCCTTTGTCTCATGGCAATAATATTTACTGCTCAATCCAGACCTTGTGCAACCTGATCAGAGTAAAACAGATGTGTGTGTTTGATAGGATAGAATGTGTTCGGATCCACCATGTGTTATTACGCTGCCCTCTGACCCTTTCATTAAAAAAGGACAGCACATACATTTACCAAATTTGATAGATGATGGCTTCCTTTTACAGTTGCTCTGTGCCAGTACCTCAACAATTTCATTAAAAAAAAATCCAAAGTGCATTAATTTTCCTTTTTATTTATTAAGATGAATGTGTAAAGATTGACTTTGATAAGACAAGAGTGGGTCCACAGTGGTGAGGTCAGGGCGTAATGCTGGGAGGAGCAGAGGCAGCCTGTAGTTTTAAAACTAGAGTGGGTCCACAGTGGTGAGGTCAGGGCGTAATGCTGGGGGGAGCAGAGGCAGCCTGTAGTTTTAAAACTAGAGTGGGTCCACAGTGGTGAGGTCAGGGCGTAATGCTGGGGGGAGCAGAGGCAGCCTGTAGTTTTAAAACTAGAGTGGGTCCACAGTGGTGAAGTCAGGGCGTAATGCTGGGGGGAGCAGAGGCAGCCTGTAGTTTTAAAACTAGAGTGGGTCCACAGTGGTGAAGTCAGGGCGTAATGCTGGGGGAGCAGAGGCAGCCTGTAGTTTTAAAACTAGAGTGGGTCCACAGTGGTGAGGTCAGGGTGTAATGCTGGGGGGAGCAGAGGCAGCCTGTAGTTTTAAAACTAGAGTGGGTCAACAGTGGTGAAGTCAGGGCGTAATGCTGGGGGGAGCAGAGGCAGCCTGTAGTTTTAAAACTAGAGTGGGTCCACAGTGGTGAGGTCAGGGTGTAATGCTGGGGGGAGCAGAGGCAGCCTGTAGTTTTAAAACTAGAGTGGGTCCACAGTGGTGAGGTCAGGGTGTAATGCTGGGAGGAGCAGAGGCAGCCTGTAGTTTTAAAACTAGAGTGGGTCCACAGTGGTGAGGTCAGGGTGTAATGCTGGGAGGAGCAGAGGCAGCCTGTAGTTTTAAAACTAGAGTGGGTCCACAGTGGTGAGGTCAGGGCGTAATGCTGGGGGGAGCAGAGGCAGCCTGAAGGTGTGAGCAACCCTTCCCCCTCTCTCTCCTCACACCTCTAACACACGCACCTACACTTTCACACATGTACTGTATGTATTCTACTCCTGAATGTAAGGATATCTCTGCCCATTACGGGAAAGGGGGATAGAAACCAGCTTGAATTCCACCTAAAGTAGAAGTTGTAGTGATGGAAGGCGTTATGTCCAAAAGAGCAGGATCAGATTAATTTTTATTGATGGTTATTTTATATCTGCACTACTAATTGCTAAAACATGATCTTGATACAAATTAGGCCAGTTTGTTCTGTGTGTTTTAAATCACGTATTTGTTTTAAATGTACAGTGGGGAGAACAAGTAGACACTGCCGATTTTGCAGGTTTTCCTACTTCCAAAGCATGTAGAGGTCTGTCATTTGTATCATAGGTCCACTTCAACTGTGAGAGACGGAATCTAAAACAAAAATCCAGAAAATCACATTGTATGATTTGTAAGTAATTAATTTGCATTTTATCACATGACATAAGTATTTGATCACCTACCGGCTCTCACAGACCTGTTCGTGTTTCTTTAAGAAGCCCTCCTGGTCTCCACTCATTACCTGTATTAACTGCACCCGTTTGAACTCGTTACCTGTTTAAAAGGCACCTATCCACACACTCAATCAAACAGACTCCATCCTCTCCACAATGGCCAAGACCAGAGAGCTGTGTAAGGACATCAGGGTAAAATTGTAGACCTGCACAAGGCTGGGATGGGCTACAGGACAATAGGCAAGCAGCTTGGTGAGAAGGCAACAACTGTTGGCACAATTATTAGAAAATGGAAGAAGTTCAAGATGACGGTCAATCACCCTCGGTCTGGGGCTCCATGCAAGATCTCACCTCGTGGGGCATCAATGATCATGAGGAAGGTGAGGGATCAGCCCAGAACTACACTGGAGGACCTGGTCAATGACCTGAAGAGAGCTGGGACCACAGTCTCAAAGAAAACCATTAGTGACACATTACGCCGTCATGGATTAAAATCCTGCATTCTATTGAGGGGAGGATGGATGGGGCCATGTATCGCGAGATCTTGGCCAACAACCTCCTTCCCTCAGTAAGAGCATTGAAGATGGTCTTGACTGGGTCTTCCAGCATGACAACGACCCGAAACACACAGCCAGGGCAACTAAGGAGTGGCTCCGTAATAAGTATCTCAAGGTCCTGGAGTCTCCAGACCTGAACCCACTAGAAAATCTTTGGAGGGAGCTGAAAGTCCATATTGCCCAGCGACAGCCCCAAAACCTGAAGGATCTGGAGAAGGTCTGTATGGAGGAGTGGGCCAAAATCCCTGCTGCAGTGTGTGCAAACCTGTTCAAAAACTACAGGAAACGTATGATCTCTGTAATTGCAAACAAAGGTTTCTGTACCAAATATTAAGTTCTGCTTTTCTGATGTATCAAATACTTATGTCAGGCAATAAAATACTAATTAATTACTTAAAAATCATACAATGTGATTTTCTGGATTTTTGTTTTAGATTCCGTCTCTCACAGTTGAAGTGTAAAAAAATGATAGACCTCTATGTGCTTTGTAAGTAGGAAAAACTGCAAAATCGGCAGTGTATCAAATACTTGTTCTCACCACTGTAGCAGGCAGTCGTTGATTCAATTCACAGCAGCATGTCAAGCTGTGAGCCGACTAGATCAGAAGAGCTTACAAAGTAGCACGGCGATAAACATCATATATTTTCTCCATTGACCCAGGATGCTGAGGGATTGATTCCTGTATTGCTGACATCTTCAAATCAAATAACAAGGCTGGATCTCATTCCTCTCTCTCACCCTGTAGAGACCCGTCTACTATGTTCTATCACCCTGTAGTCTAATGTTAGACGATGTTCTATCACCCTGTAGAGACCCTTCTACTATGTGCTATCACTCTGTAATCTAATGTTAAAATGTGTATTATCACTCTGTAGTCTAATGTTAGAATAAGTTCTATCGCCCTGTAGAGACCCTTCTACTATGTTCTATCACCCTGTAGTCTAATGTTAGAATATGTTCTATCACCCCGTAGAGACCCTTCTACTATGTTCTATCACCCTGTAGTCTAATGTTAGAATGTCTTCTATCACCCTGTAGAGACCCTTCTACTATGTTCTATCACCCTGTAGTCTAATGATAGAATACGTTCTATCACCCTGTAGTCTAATGTTAGAATGTGTTATATCACCCTGTAGAGACCCTTCTACTATGTTCTATCACTCTGTAGTCTAATGATAGAATATGTTCTATCACCCTGTAGTTTAATGATAGAATGTGTTCTATCACCCTGTCGTCTAACGATAGAATATGTTCTATCACCCTGTAGTCTAATGTTAGAATGTGTTCTATCACCCTGTAGTCTAATGTTAGAATGTGTTCTATCACCCTGTAGTCTAATGTTAGAATGTGTTCTATCACCCTGTAGAGATCCTTCTACTATGTTCTATCACCCTGTAGTCTAATGTTAGAATGTGTTCTATCACCCTGTAGAGACCCTTCTACTATGTTCTATCACCCTGTAGTCTAATGTTAGAATGTGTTCTATCACCCTGTAGTCTAATGTTACAATATGTTATATCACCCTGTAGAGACCCTTCTACTATGTTCTATCACTCTGTAGTCTAATGATAGAATATGTTCTATCACCTGTAGTTTAATGATAGAATGTGTTCTATCACTCTGTCGTCTAACGATAGAATATGTTCTATCACCCTGTAGTCTAATGTTACAATATGTTATATCACCCTGTAGAGACCCTTCTACTATGTTCTATCACTCTGTAGTCTAATGATAGAATATGTTCTATCACCTGTAGTTTAATGATAGAATGTGTTCTATCACCCTGTCGTCTAACGATAGAATATGTTCTATCACCCTGTAGTCTAATGTTAGAATGTGTTCTATCACCCTGTAGTCTAATGTTAGAATGTGTTCTATCACCCTGTAGAGATCCTTCTACTATGTTCTATCACCCTGTAGTCTAATGTTAGAATGTGTTCTATCACCCTGTAGAGACCCTTCTACTATGTTCTATCACCCTGTAGTCTAATGTTAGAATGTGTTCTATCACCCTGTAGAGACCCTTCTACTATGTTCTATCACTCTGTAGTCTAATGTTAGAATGTGTTCTATCACCCTGTAGTCTAATGTTAGAATGTGTTCTATCACCCTGTAGTCTAATGTTAGAATGTGTTCTATCACCCTGTAGTCTAATGTTAGAATGTGTTCTATCACCCTGTAGAGACCCTTCTACTATGTTCTATCACTCTGTAGTCTAATGTTAGAATATGTTCTATCACCCTGTCGTCTAGCGATAGAATATGTTCTATCACCCTGTAGTCTAATGTTAGAATGTGTTCTATCACCCTGTAGTCTAATGTTAGAATGTGTTCTATCACCCTGTAGTCTAATGTTAGAATGTGTTCTATCACCCTGTAGAGACCCTTCTACTATGTTCTATCACTCTGTAGTCTAATGTTAGAATGTGTTCTATCACCCTGTAGTCTAATGTTAGAATGTGTTCTATCACCCTGTAGTCTAATGTTAGAATGTGTTCTATCACCCTGTAGTCTAATGTTAGAATGTGTTCTATCACCCTGTAGAGACCCTTCTACTATGTTCTATCACTCTGTAGTCTAATGTTAGAATATGTTCTATCACCCTGTAGTCTAATGTTAGAATATGTTCTATCACCCTGTAGTCTAATGTTAGAATATGTTCTATCACCCTGTAGTCTAATGTTAGAATATGTTCTATCACTCTGTAGTCTAATGTTAGAATATGTTCTATCACCCTGTAGTCTAATGTTAGAATGTGTTCTATCACCCTGTAGTCTAATGTTAGAATGTGTTCTATCACCCTGTAGTCTAATGTTAGAATGTGTTCTATCACCCTGTAGTCTAATGTTAGAATGTGTTCTATCACCCTGTAGTCTAATGTTAGAATGTGTTCTATCACCCTGTAGTCTAATGTTAGAATGTGTTCTATCACCCTGTAGTCTAATGTTAGAATGTGTTCTATCACCCTGTAGAGACCCTTCTACTATGTTCTATCACCCTGTAGTCTAATGTTAGAATATGTTCTATCACCCTGTAGTCTAATGTTAGAATGTGTTCTATCACCCTGTAGTCTAATGTTAGAATGTGTTCTATCACCCTGTAGTCTAATGTTAGAATGTGTTCTATCACCCTGTAGTCTAATGTTAGAATGTGTTCTATCACCCTGTAGTCTAATGTTAGAATGTGTTCTATCACCCTGTAGTCTAATGTTAGAATGTGTTCTATCACCCTGTAGAGACCCTTCTACTATGTTCTATCACTCTGTAGTCTAATGTTAGAATGTGTTCTATCACCCTGTAGTCTAATGTTAGAATATGTTCTATCACCCTGTAGTCTAATGTTAGAATATGTTCTATCACCCTGTAGTCTAATGTTAGAATATGTTCTATCACCCTGTAGTCTAATGTTAGAATATGTTCTATCACTCTGTAGTCTAATGTTAGAATATGTTCTATCACCCTGTAGTCTAATGTTAGAATGTGTTCTATCACCCTGTAGTCTAATGTTAGAATGTGTTCTATCACCCTGTAGTCTAATGTTAGAATGTGTTCTATCACCCTGTAGTCTAATGTTAGAATATGTTCTATCACCCTGTAGTCTAATGTTAGAATGTGTTCTATCACCCTGTAGAGACCCTTCTACTATGTTCTATCACTCTGTAGTCTAATGTTAGAATATGTTCTATCACCCTGTAGTCTAATGTTAGAATATGTTCTATCACCCTGTAGTCTAATGTTAGAATATGTTCTATCACCCTGTAGTCTAATGTTAGAATGTGCTTATATCACTCTGTAGTCTAATGTTAGAATGTGCTTATATCACTCTGTAGTCTAATGTTAGAATGTGCTTATATCACTCTGTAGTCTAATGTTAGAATAAGTTCTATCACTCTGTAGTCTAATGTTCGAATATGTTCTATCACCCTGTAGTCTAATGTTAGAATGTGCTTATATCACTCTGTAGTCTAATGTTAGAATATGTTCTATCACCCTGTAGTCTAATGTTAGAATGTGCTTACATCACTCTGTAGTCTAATGTTAGAATGTGTTCTATCACCCTGTAGTCTAATGTTAGAATATGGTTGTGTGAAATTGGCAGATATTTTGATCTTCTAAATAAGCTTTACTTATTTTGTGGGAATATTGCCAAAGGTTGATTAGTTTATAAATGGAGTGGTACATAACGTTACTATCAGGTTATTAAACTAAGTATGTAATTACACAGAACACGTGGAATGTTTCCCAATGATGGAAGTGGGGACAGAGTGAAGAAGTTTGGGAACCACTGCACTAAATCACATACAGTAGCATGATTATCCATACAGGCTATGTGTTATAAATATTGAATATGAATTAAATTATTCATCATCAATTTCTGGATAGTACTCAGGGAAACGATAGGCAGCTTTCCATTGCTTAATCACAGTGGTTAGAGGTTCCATTCTTTTGTAGCACTGTGTTGGAGAAGCATTGGCCTAGGAAAAAGTGCTTTTGTCCAGTCTACTCCGGCAGGCTTACACACCAGGAAACATTATGTTTTGTTGGAAAAATGGGCCAAAGGGTGCTGCGACATATGTGTGTTGGCTTTGACTGGGCTATTGTAGACAAGTACTGTGGAAAGACGTTGGTGGGAGACCTGGACAGTCTGGGCATTGAGGGAAACCAGTGGTGTGTGTGTGTGTGTGTGTGTGTGTGTGTGTGTGTGTGTGTGTGTGTGTGTGTGTGTGTGTGTGTGTGTGTGTGTGTGCATCGGAATGCCCACACAAACACACCCACACAAACACACAGAGATCCCTCTCGAAGACTTCAAGCCTTCGATCGCTCGAAGAAAATCTCCCTCTGAAATCTCCTGGATCTGATTTTCTCAGCTCGTTAAGGCATTAAATCACGATGTGGTATTGGTTACGGGTTCTCTTGGAAATGTACAGGGCTGTCCTGACAGTCATATAAAGGGAACAGTGCGAATGTCCAGAGCATGGAAGGGGAACGTTAACCAGGATACAGTGGATGATGACAGTCTCTGGAAAACACCTTTCTGTCTTCATCTCCTACATGTTTGCGTAAGTCAGTTTGAAAGCCATTGTGCATTGTGTTATTCACCGATGGTGTGTATGCATGTGTGTAAACTGTGTGCGTGTGTGTGTGTGAGTGTATGTGTGTAAACCACTATAAATATTTGACACTGGTGCTTTTTGACTTACAGCACACAAGGCCTTGTGGTCCATCACCAAACTTACTCTAATCGGTTTAGTGATTGGTCTAAACCATCAACACTGGACTGTTGTGTTCTCGGTACAAAAGGGAGCTAGCTCATTCTCTCTCACACATCTGGGCTCCATAACTGTGGGCTTCCTTGCATGTGGTAGTGTTTTAAAGACCTATGTCTTGAAGCAGTGAGCAGAGGCAGCCAGGTCTCTCTCACTCTTCCACTGCCAGCCGTACAGCAAAGGTGGTCTCTCTCTCTCTCTCTCTGTCTCACTGTCTCTGTCTCTCTCTCTCTCTGTGTGTGTGTGTGCTTGTGCTTGCCTGCAGCAGTGGATCGGCAAGGTCTGTCTTTGTACAGTCCCTCCATAACAAGAACAGCAGATTTCCCAGGAGGCATTTGACATGATTAATGTACACCTAGTAGAAGTGGGGAGCTGTGTATCATGCCATTGTGACGTGCTTGGCCACCTCTATAAAAGGCCTCATAAACTGACCTGTTAAGATCTGTCCGCTCCGTTCCCCTGCTCTGATCTAAGGGCCCAGATGAACAGGGTGAGGTGGGGCATCTAGATACAGCTCCAGCTCCGGTCCTAATTCAAGATGCTTCCCGGAACCTACCGTACTGTTCAGCGGGGAAGTATCAGCTATTTTGCTATCCGGCACACAAAGTGCTCCATTTGAGGAGGCAAACAGAGAACATGCAAGATGCAGCATCAGTAATTTGAATGCACTGAAGGCCCCTCCAATTCAAACAAACATTTGGCAGAACACAGCGCAATTCCGTAAAGAGTCATTTTATCTTGTGAATAGGGCGAGTGTGTCCATGCCAGTGGCGGCTGGTCCCACTTTAAATCAGAGGATGGGCTCATTGTAACGGCTGGAACAGAATCAAACACACCAAACACATTGTTTTCATGTGTCTCATACTGTTCCACTCATACCATTCCAGGCTTTATTATAAGCCGCCCTCCCCTTGCCAGCCTCCTCTGGTCCATGCGTCTGTGTGCATCAGACAGACAGACAGACAGACAGACAGACAGACAGACAGACAGACAGACAGACAGACAGACAGATAGATACAGTATATTATAGACCACGGATCAATGCTGGAGGCTCGCGCCATGGATCCTCACTGCAGGCTCCGGGCCATGAATCATCACTGGAGGCTTTGTGCCATGAATCATCACTGGAGGCTTTGTGCCATGGATCATCACTGGAGGCGTCGTGCCATGGATCATCACTGGAGGCTTCGTGCCATGAATCATCACTGGAGGCTTCGTGCCATGAATCATCACTGGAGGCTTCGTGCCATGAATCATCACTGGAGGCTTTGTGCCATGAATCATCACTGGAGGCTTTGTGCCATGAATCATCACTGGAGGCTTCGTGCCATGAATCATCACTGGAGGCTTCGTGCCATGAATCATCACTGGAGGCTTTGTGCCATGAATCATCACTGGAGGCTTTGTGCCATGAATCATCACTGGAGGCTTTGTGCCATGGATCATCACTGGAGGCTTCGTGCCATGAATCATCACTGGAGGCTTTGTGCCATGGATCATCACTGGAGGCTTTGTGCCATGAATCATCACTGGAGGCTTCGTGCCATGAATCATCACTGGAGGCTTCGTGCCATGGATCCTCAGTGCAGGCTCCGGGCCATGGATTATCACTGGAGGCTTCGTGTCATGGATCCTCACTGGAGTGAGGTGATGTATAGGCAGCCTGGTGCGTGGAGCTGTCACAGAGCTTACCAGGCTGGGGAGACATACAGGAGGCCTGGTTCTGGGAGCAGGCACAGGACTCACCAGGCTGGGGAGACATACAGGAGGCCTGGTTCTGGCAGCAGGCACAGGACTCACCAGGCTGGGGAGACATACAGGAGGCCTGGTTCTGGGAGCAGGTACAGGACTCACCAGGCTGGGGAGACATACAGGAGGCCTGGTTCTGGGAGCAGGTACAGGACTCACCAGGCTGGGGAGACATACAGGAGGCCTGGTTCTGGGAGCAGGTACAGGACTCACCAGGCTGGGGAGACATACAGGAGGCCTGGTTCTGGGAGCAGGTACAGGACTCACCAGGCTGGGGAGACATACAGGAGGCCTGGTTCTGGGAGCAGGTACAGGACTCACCAGGCTGGGGAGACATACAGGAGGCCTGGTTCTGGGAACAGGCACAGGGCTTACCAGGCTGGGGAGACATACAGGAGGCCTGGTTCTGGGAGCAGGCACAGGACTCACCAGGC
>NW_027010364.1:0-10000 GCF_036934945.1 Oncorhynchus masou masou
CAGATGGTGTCCCTGGAGAGTGGATGTCCCTGGGGCAGGAGTCCCTGGATGCTGAGCGGGGCCAGGTGAGGGCAGAGCTACAGATGGTGTCCCTGGAGGAGTCGGATGCTGAGCGGGGCCAGGTGAGGGCAGAGCTACAGATGGTGTCCCTGGAGGAGTCGGATGCTGAGCGGGGCCAGGTGAGGGCAGAGCTACAGATGGTGTCCCTGGAGGAGTCGGATGCTGAGCGGGGCCAGGGTGAGGGCAGAGCTAAGGATGGTGTCCCTGGAGGATGCTGAGCGGAGGTGCAGAGCTGATGGTGTCCCTGGCCAGGTGAGGGGCAGAGCTACAGATGGTGTCCCTGGAGGAGTGGGATGCTGAGCGGGGTCCCTGGGAGGTGAGGGCAGAGCTACAGATGGTGTCCCTGGAGGAGTCGGATGCCAGGTGAGGGCGGGGCCCTGGAGGTGAGGGGCCAGGTGAGGGCAGAGCTACAGATGGTGTCCCTGGAGGAGTCGGATGCTGAGCGGGGCCAGGTGAGGGCAGAGCTACAGATGGTGTCCCTGGAGGAGTCGGATGCTGAGCGGGGCCAGGTGAGGGCAGAGCTAGGAGTCATGAGCGGGGCCAGGTGGTGTGGTGTCCCTGGAGGAGTCGGATGCTGAGCGGGGCCAGGTGAGGGCAGAGCTACAGATGGTGTCCCTGGAGGAGTCGGATGCCAGGTGAGCTACAGATGGTGTCCCTGGAGGTGGAGGGCAGAGCTACAGATGGTGTCCCTGGAGGAGTCGGATGCTGAGCGGGGCCAGGTGAGGGCAGAGCTACAGATGGTGTCCCTGGAGGGGAGTCGGATGCTGAGCGGGGGCCAGGTGAGGGCAGAGCTACAGATGGTGTCCCTGGAGGAGTCGGATGCTGAGCGGGGCCAGGTGAGGGCAGAGCTACAGATGGTGTCCCTGGAGGAGTCGGATGCTGAGCGGCCAGGTGAGGGCAGAGCTGCCAGATGGTGTCCCTGGAGGGAGTCGGATGCTGAGCGGGGCCAGGTGAGGGCAGAGCTACAGATGGTGTCCCTGGAGGAGTCGGATGCTGAGCGGGGCCAGGTGAGGGCAGAGCTACAGATGGTGTCCCTGGAGGAGTCGGATGCTGAGCGGGGCCAGGTGAGGGCAGAGCTACAGATGGTGTCCCTCGGATGCTGAGCGGGGCCAGGTGAGGGCAGGATGGTGTCCCTGGAGGAGTCGGATGCTGCGGGGCCAGGTGAGGGCAGAGCTACAGATGGTGTCCCTGGAGGAGTCGGATGCTGAGCGGGGTGTCAGGTGAGGGCAGAGCTACAGATGGTGTCCCTGGAGGAGTCGGATGCTGGAGCGGGGCCAGGTGAGGGCAGAGCTACAGATGGTGTCCCTGGAGGAGTCGGATGCTGAGCGGGGCCAGGTGAGGGGGCAGAGCTACAGATGGTGTCCCTGGAGGAGCCGGATGCTGAGCGGGGCCAGGTGAGGGCAGAGCTACAGATGGTGTCCCCTGGAGGGTGTCGGATGCTGAGCGGGGCCAGGTGAGGGCAGAGCTACAGATGGTGTCCCTGGAGGAGTCGGATGCTGAGCGGGGCCAGGTGAGGGCAGAGCTACAGATGGTGTCCCTGGAGGAGTCGGATGCTGAGCGGGGCCAGGTGAGGGCAGAGCTACAGATGGTGTCCCTGGAGGAGTCGGATGCTGAGCGGGGCCAGGTGAGGGCAGAGCTACAGATGGTGTCCCTGGAGGAGGGATGCTGAGCGGGGCCAGGTGAGGGCAGAGCTACAGATGGTGTCCCTGGAGGAGTCGGATGCTGGCGGGGCCAGGTGAGGGCAGAGCTACAGATGGTGTCCCTGGAGGAGTCGGATGCTGAGCGGGGCCAGGTGAGGGCAGAGCTACAGATGGTGTCCCTGGAGGAGTCGGATGCTGAGCGGCGGCCAGGTGAGGGCAGAGCTACAGATGGTGTCCCTGGAGGAGTCGGATGCTGAGCGGGGCCAGGTGAGGGCAGAGCTACAGATGGTGTCCCTGGAGGAGTCGGATCCAGGTGATGATGGTGTCCCTGGAGTCGGATGCTGAGCGGGGCCAGGTGAGGGCAGAGCTACAGATGGTGTCCCTGGAGGAGTCGGATGCTGAGCGGGGCCAGGTGAGGGCAGAGCTACAGATGGTGTCCCTGGAGGAGTCGGATGCTGAGCGGGGCCAGGTGAGGGCAGAGCTACAGATGGTGTCCCTGGAGGAGTCGGATGCTGGCGGGGCCAGGTGAGGGCAGAGCTACAGATGGTGTCCCTGGAGGAGTCGGATGCTGAGCGGGGCCAGGTGAGGGCAGAGCTACAGATGGTGTCCCTGGAGGAGTCGGATGCTGAGCGGGGCCAGGTGAGGGCAGAGCTACAGATGGTGTCCCTGGAGGAGTCGGATGCTGAGCGGGGCCAGGTGAGGGCAGAGCTACGGGTGTCCCTGGAGGAGTCGGATGCTGAGCGGGGCCAGGTGAGGGCAGAGCTACAGATGGTGTCCCTGGAGGAGTCGGATGCTGAGCGGGGCCAGGTGAGGGCAGAGCTACAGATGGTGTCCCTGGAGGAGTCGGATGCTGAGCGGGGCCAGGTGAGGGCAGAGCTACAGATGGTGTCCCTGGAGGAGTCGGATGCTGAGCGGCGGCCAGGTGAGGGCAGAGCTACAGATGGTGTCCCTGGAGGAGTCGGATGCTGAGCGGGGCCAGGTGAGGGCAGAGCTACAGATGGTGTCCCTGGAGGGAGTCGGATGCTGGCGGGGCCAGGTGAGGGCAGAGCTACAGATGGTGTCCCTGGAGGAGTCGGATGCCCTGAGCGGATGCTGAGCGGGGCCAGGTGAGGGCAGAGCTACAGATGGTGTCCCTGGAGGAGTCGGATGCTGAGCGGGGCCAGGTGAGGGCAGAGCTACAGATGGTGTCCCTGGAGGAGTCGGATGCTGAGCGGGGCCAGGTGAGGGCAGAGCTACAGATGGTGTCCCTGGAGGAGTCGGATGCTGAGCGGGGCCAGGTGAGGGCAGAGCTACAGATGGTGTCCCTGGAGGAGTCGGATGCTGAGCGGGGCCAGGTGAGGGCAGAGCTACAGATGGTGTCCCTGGAGGAGTCGGATGCTGAGCGGGGCCAGGTGAGGGCAGAGCTACAGATGGTGTCCCTGGAGGAGTCGGATGCTGAGCGGGGCCAGGTGAGGGCAGGATGGTGTCCCTGGAGGAGTCGGATGCTGAGCGGGGCCAGGTGAGGGCAGAGCTACAGATGGTGTCCCTGGAGGAGTCGGATGCTGAGCGGGGCCAGGTGAGGGCAGAGCTACAGATGGTGTCCCTGGAGGAGTCGGATGCTGAGCGGGGCCAGGTGAGGGCAGAGCTACAGATGGTGTCCCTGCTGAGGGGGCCAGGTGTGGATACAGATGGTGTCCCTGGAGGAGTCGGATGCTGCCAGGTGAGGGCAGAGCTACAGATGGTGTCCCTGGAGGAGTCGGATGCTGAGCGGGGCCAGGTGAGGGCAGAGCTACAGATGGTGTCCCTGGAGGAGTCGGATGCTGGCGGGGCCAGGTGAGGGCAGAGCTACAGATGGTGTCCCTGGAGGAGTCGGATGCTGAGCGGGGCCAGGTGAGGGCAGAGCTACAGATGGTGTCCCTGGAGGAGTGGATGCTGGGATGGCCAGGTGGAGGGCAGGTGAGGGCAGAGCTACAGATGGTGTCCCTGGAGGAGTCGGATGCTGAGGGGGCCAGGTGAGGGCAGAGCTACAGATGGTGTCCCTGGAGGAGTCGGATGCTGGGGGGCCAGGTGAGGCAGAGCTACAGATGGTGTCCCTGGAGGAGTCGGATGCTGAGCGGGCCAGGTGAGGGCAGAGCTACAGATGGTGTCCCTGGAGGAGGTGGATGCTGAGCGGGGCCAGGTGAGGGCAGAGCTACAGATGGTGTCCCTGGAGGAGTCGGATGGGGCCAGGTGAGGGTGCAGCAGAGCTGATGGTGTCCCTGGGAGTGGATTGCCCAGGTGAGGGCAGAGCTACAGATGGTGTCCCTGGAGGAGTCGGATGCTGAGCGGGGCCAGGTGAGGGCAGAGCTACAGATGGTGTCCCTGGAGGAGTCGGATGCTGAGCGGGGCCAGGTGAGGGCAGAGCTACAGATGGTGTCCCTGGAGGAGGGATGGATTGGGGCCAGGTGAGCGCAGAGCTACAGATGGTGTCCCTGGAGGAGTCGGATGCTGAGCGGGGCCAGGTGAGGGCAGAGCTACAGATGGTGTCCCTGGAGGAGTCTGGAGGTGCTGATGCCCTGGGGCCAGGTGAGGGCAGAGCTACAGATGGTGTCCCTGGAGGAGTCGTGGATGAGGGCAGAGCTGGGGGGAGTCGGATGCCAGGTGAGGGCAGAGCTACAGATGGTGTCCCTGGAGGAGGTGGATTGGGGCCAGGTGAGGGCAGAGCTACAGATGGTGTCCCTGGAGGAGTCGGATGCTGAGCGGGGCCAGGTGAGGGCAGAGCTACAGATGGTGTCCCTGGAGGAGTCGGATGCTGAGCGGGGCCAGGTGAGGGCAGAGCTACAGATGGTGTCCCTGGAGGAGGTGGATTGGGGCCAGGTGAGGGCAGAGCTACAGATGGTGTCCCTGGAGGAGGTGGATTGGGGCCAGGTGAGGGCAGAGCTACAGATGGTGTCCCTGGAGGGGAGGTGGATTGGGGCCAGGTGAGGGCAGAACTACAGATGGTGTCCCTGGAGGAGCTCGGATTGAGGTGAGGGCAGATGGTCCCTGGAGGAGGGATGATTGGGGCCCTGGAGAGAACTACAGATGGTGTCCCTGGAGGAGGTGGATTGGGGCCAGGTGAGGGCAGAGCTACAGATGGTGTCCCTGGAGGAGGTGGATTGGGGCCAGGTGAGGGCAGAACTACAGATGGTGTCCCTGGAGGAGGTGGATTGGGGCCAGGTGAGGGCAGAGCTACAGATGGTGTCCCTGGAGGAGGTGGATTGGGGCTGGAGAGCTGATGGTGTCCCTGAGGAGGTGGATGGCACCAGGTGAGGGCAGAACTACAGATGGTGTCCCTGGAGGAGGTGGATTGGGGCCAGGTGAGGGCAGAGCTACAGATGGTGTCCCTGGAGGAGGTGGATTGGGGCCAGGTGAGGGCAGAGCTACAGATGGTGTCCCTGGAGGAGGTGGATTGGGGCCAGGTGAGGGCAGAGCTACAGATGGTGTCCCTGGAGGAGGTGGATTGGGGCCAGGTGAGGGCAGAACTACAGATGGTGTCCCTGGAGGAGGTGGATTGGGGCCAGGTGAGGGCAGAGCTACAGATGGTGTCCCTGGAGGAGGTGGATTGGGGCCAGGTGAGGGCAGAACTACAGATGGTGTCCCTGGAGGAGGTGGATTGGGGCCAGGTGAGGGCAGAGCTACAGATGGTGTCCCTGGATGAGGTGGAATGGCACCAGGTGAGGGCAGAACTACAGATGGTGTCCCTGGAGGAGGTGGATTGGGGCCAGGTGAGGGCAGAGCTACAGATGGTGTCCCTGGAGGAGGTGGATTGGGGCCAGGTGAGGGGTAGAGCTACAGATGGTGTCCCTGGAGGAGGTGGATTGGGGCCAGGTGAGGGGGCAGAGCTACAGATGGTGTCCCTGGAGGTGGATTGGGGCCAGGTGAGGGGCAGAACTTGGGTGTCCAGGAGGAGGTGGGGGCCAGGTGAGGGCAGAGCAGATGGTGTCCCTGGAGGAGGTGGATTGGGGCCAGGTGAGGGCAGAACTACAGATGGTGTCCCTGGAGGAGGTGGATTGGGGCCAGGTGAGGGCAGAGCTACAGATGGTGTCCCTGGAGGAGGTGGATTGGGGCCAGGTGAGGGCAGAGCTACAGATGGTGTCCCTGGAGGAGGTGGATTGGGGCCAGGTGAGGGCAGAGCTACAGATGGTGTCCCTGGAGGAGGTGGAATGGGCACCAGGTGAGGGCAGAACTACAGATGGTGTCCCTGGAGGAGGTGGATTGGGGCCAGGTGAGGGCAGAGCTACAGATGGTGTCCCTGGAGGAGGTGGATTGGGGCCAGGTGAGGGCAGAGCTACAGATGGTGTCCCTGGAGGAGGTGGAATGGCACCAGGTGAGGGCAGAGCTACAGATGGTGTCCCTGGAGGAGGTGGATTGGGGCCAGGTGAGGGCAGAACTACAGATGGTGTCCCTGGAGGAGGTGGAATGGCACCAGGTGAAGGCAGAGCTACAGATGGTGTCCCTGGAGGAGGTGGATTGGGGCCAGGTGGGGAGCTATGGTGTCCCTGGAGGAGGTGGATTGGGGCCAGGTGGGGGCAGAGCTACAAATGGTGTCCCTGGAGGAGGTGGATTGGGGCCAGGTGAGGGCAGAACTACAGATGGTGTCCCTGGAGGAGGTGGATTGGGGCCAGGTGAGGGCAGAGCTACAGATGGTGTCCCTGGAGGAGGTGGATTGGGGCCAGGTGAGGGCAGAACTACAGATGGTGTCCCTGGAGGAGGTGGAATGGCACCAGGTGAGGGCAGAACTACAGATGGTGTCCCTGGAGGAGGTGGATTGGGGCCAGGTGAGGGCAGAGCTACAGATGGTGTCCCTGGAGGAGGTGGATTGGGGCCAGGTGAGGGCAGAGCTACAGATGGTGTCCCTGGAGGAGGTGGAATGGCACCAGGTGAGGGCAGAGCTACAGATGGTGTCCCTGGAGGAGGTGGATTGGGGCCAGGTGAGGGCAGAACTACAGATGGTGTCCCTGGAGGAGGTGGAATGGCACCAGGTGAAGGCAGAGCTACAGATGGTGTCCCTGGAGGAGGTGGATTGGGGCCAGGTGGGGGCAGAGCTACAAATGGTGTCCCTGGAGGAGGTGGATTGGGGCCAGGTGAGGGCAGAGCTACAGATGGTGTCCCTGGAGGAGGTGGATTGGGGCCAGGTGAGGGCAGAACTACAGATGGTGTCCCTGGAGGAGATGGATTGGGGCCAGGTGAGGGCAGATGCATTAAAAATGAAATGAAATACATTAAATAAAAACAAATCCTCATCAATCTACATACAATACCACATAATGACAAAGCGAAAGCAGTTTTTTAAAATTTTTTACAAGTACTTTATTTCCATACAGTACCAGTCAAAAATTTGGACACACCTACTCATTCAAGGGTTTTTTCTTTATTTTCAACATTGTAGGATAATAGTGAAGACATCAACACTATGAAATAACACATATGGAATCATGTAGTAACCAAAAAAGTGTTAAACAAATCAAAGTATAGATTTTAGATTTTAGATTCTTCAAAGTAGCCACCCTTTGCCTTGATGACAGCTTTGCAAACATTTGGCATTCTTTCAACCAGCTTCATGAGGTACTCACCTGGAATGCATTTAAATTAACAGGTGTGCCTTGTTAAATGTTAAATAGTGGAATTTCTTTCCTTCTTAATGCGTTTGAGCCAATCAGTTGTGTTGTGACAAGGTAGAGGTGTTATACAGAAGATAACCCTATTTGGTAAAAAGCCAAGTCCATATTATGGCAAGAACAGCTCAAATAAGCAAAGAGAAACGACAGTCCATCATTACTTTAAGACATGAAGATCAGTCAATATGGAAAATTTCAAGAACTTTTCAAGTTTCTTCAAGTGCAGTCGCATAAACCATCAAGCGCTATGATGAAACTGGCTCTCATGAGGACCACCACAGGAAAGGAAGACCCAGAGCTAACTCTGCTGCAAAGGATAAGTTCATTAGAATTAATTGCACCTCAGATTGCAACCTAAATAAATGCTTCACAGAGTTCAAGTAACAGACACATCTCAAAATCATCTGTTCAGAGGATACTGCGTGAATCAGGCCTTCGCGATCAGATTTCTGCAAAGAAACCACTACTAAAGGACACTAATAATAATAAGAGACTTGCTTGGGCCAAGAAACAGGAGCAAAGGACATTAGACTGGTGGAAATCTGTAAATTGCTCTGATGAATCCAAATTTGAGATATTTGGATCTAACCGCCAGGTCTTTGTGAGAGTAGGGGAACGGATGTATATATGGTTCCCACCGTGAAACATGGAGGAGGAGGTGTGATGGTGTGGGGGTGCTATCAGTGATTTATTTAGAATTCAAGGCATACTTAACCAGCATGGCTACCACAGCATTCAGCAGCAATACGCCATCCCATCTGGTTTGCGCTTGTGGGACTATCACACCTCCAACACACCTCCAGGCGGTGTGAGGGCTATTTGACCAAGAAGGAGAGTGATAGAGTGCTACATCAGAGGACCTGGCCTCCACAATCACCCGACCTCAACCCAATTGAGATGGTTTGGGACGAGTTGGACCGCAGAGTGAAGGAAAAGCAGCCAACAAGTGCTCAGCATATATGTGGACTCCTTCAAGACTGTTGGAAAAGCATTCCAGGTGAAGCTGGTTGAGAGAATGCCAAGAGTCTGCAAGGCTGTCATCAAGGCAAAGGGTGGCTACTTTGAAGAATCTCAAAAATAAAATATATTTTTTTGTTACTACATGATTCCATATGTGTTATTTCATAGTTTATAAGTCTCACTATTATTCTACAATGTTGAAAATAGTAAAAATAAAGAAAAGCCCTTGAACAAGTAGGTGTGTCCAAACTTTGACTGGTACTGTATATATATATATATATATATATATATATATATATATATATATATATATATATATATATATACAGTTGCAGTCTGAAGTTTACATACACTTAGGTTGTAGTCATTAAAACTCGTTTTTCAACCACTCCACAAATTTCTTGTTAACAAACTATAGTTTTGGCAAATCGGTAGGACATCTACTTTGTGCATGACACAAGTGATTTTTCCCAAAATTGTTTAGACTGATTTCATTTATAATTCACTTTATCACAATTCCAGTGGGTCAGAAGTTAACATACACTAAGTTGACTGTGCCTTTAAACAGCTTGGAAAATTCCAGAAAATGATGTCATGGCTTTAGAAGATTCTGACAGAAGCATGTGAGTCAATTGGAGGTGTACCTGTGGATGTATTTCAAGGCCTACCTTCAAACTCAGTGCCTCTTTGCTTGACATCATGGGAAAATCAAAAGAAATCAGCCAAGACCTCAGAAAAAAATTGAAGACCTCCACAAGTCTGGGTCATCCTTGGGAGCAATTTCCAAACACCTGAAGGTACCACGATCATCTGTACAAACAATAGTACGCAAGTATAAATAGTACAAGGTACAAAAGTATCTATATCCACAGTAAAACGAGTCCTATATCAACAACCTGAAAGGCCGCTCAGCAAGGAAGAAGCCACTGCTCCAAAACCGCCATAAAAAAGCCAGACTATGGTTTGCAACTGCACATGGGGACAAAGATCGTACTTTTGAAGAAATGTCCACTGGTCTGATGAAACAAAAATAGAACTGTTTGGCCATAATGACCATCGTTATGATTGAAGGAAAAAGGGGGAAGCCCGAAAGCCAAAGAACACCATCCCAACTGTGAAGCACGGGGGTGGCAGCATCATGTTGTGGGGGTGCTTTGCTGCAGGAGGGACTGGTGCACTTCACAAAATAGATAGCATCATGAGGGGAGGAAAATTATGTGGATTTATTGAAGCAACATCTCAAGACAAGTATGTGGACACCCCTTCAAATTAGTAGAATCTAAAATCCAGCACACCGCCATGCAATCTCCATAGCCAAGCCTTGGCAGTAGAATGGCCCATACTGAAGAGCTCAGTGACTTTAAACGTGGCACCGTCATAGGATGCCAACAAGTCCAACGAGTCAGTTCATCAAATTTCTGCCCTGCTAGAGCTGCCCCGGTCAACTGTAAGTGCTGTCATTGTGAAATGGAAACGTCTAGGAGCAACAACGGCCCAGCCCTGAAGTGGTAGGCCACACACGTTCACAGAATGGGACCGGCGAGTGCAGAAGCGTGCAGTGCTTAAAAATCTTCTGTCGTCACTTGCAACACTCACTACCAACTTCCAAAGCTCCTCTGGAAGCAATGAC
The DNA here is from genome assembly GCF_036934945.1 of Oncorhynchus masou masou. Taxonomy (NCBI): domain Eukaryota; kingdom Metazoa; phylum Chordata; class Actinopteri; order Salmoniformes; family Salmonidae; genus Oncorhynchus; species Oncorhynchus masou. The sequence continues at coordinate 9,909 of NW_027010364.1, forward strand.
AGCACAATAACTGTTCGTTGGGAGCTTCATGAAATGGGTTTGTCGAGATCGGCGTGGAAGAACTTGACAGGCCTGCACAGAGCCCTGACTTC
>NW_027010364.1:17500-32743 GCF_036934945.1 Oncorhynchus masou masou
GAGCTGGTGCTCTGCAGCTGGACCCGTAGTGCAGGGTGTGGAGTGGGATGGGGGCGAAGTGGCCATCCTCGGGGCGCAGGTGGAAGGGGTATGGTATGAGGATGTACTGGTGAGTCTTCTGCGCTCGCTGTAGAGGCTGTGACCTGTGATGGAGCAACTCCGCTCCAGAGTCTGGCGAGTCTTGGAGATGATACCCAGGCGAGGGAGGGAGGGGAAAGAGGAGCGTCCACCGCCATGGTGGGAGTTCATGGGCTTGTAGTGCGGGGAGGCGATGGAGGGTGTGGATAGACGACGCAGGGGGAAGTAGGACTTGGGATGCTGCTCCTTGTGCTCGGAGGAGGCTCCATGGGAGGAGGCTCCACGGGAGGAGCGGTCGGAGGAGAGGGGAAGGGTGGTGAAGTCGTCATCGGAGGGAGTAGAGCTGCTGAAGGTGGTGGGGTATTCCACCACCTCCCCGTCTAGATCCTCGTCCTGCTGCCTGGTTGTGGTGGTCCCTGCCTGGGGAGGATGAGGTGAGGTGGGGCTCTGTGCCTGGACTCCCAGGGTCATGGTGTCACCAGGTGGTGGTGGTGTTCTGGGCTCCTGGTCTTGGAGAGGACAGGTCTTACTCCTCTTCCAGCACAACACACAGCCCAGGATTAGACAGAGACAGAATGTCACCAAGCCAACCAACAGCAGAACCTGCAGATGGACTACAGAACAAGGAAGATTTAAAAATATTTATATATTGATTGATTTAATGATTCCTTCTCCATTTTGTACCATGATCATTGTCAATGACTTACTAGCTAGCAGATGTGGACTGGGACTAGAAATCAGTCCTGCTATTTCACATGGCCCATTTGAATTATATACAGTATATATACATAATTCAAATGGCCATGTGAAATAGCAGGACTGATTTCTAGTCCCAGTCCACATCTGCTAGCTAGTAAGTCATTGACAATGATCATATTACAAAATGGAGAAGGAAGCATTAAATCAACCTTTTTCTTACAGACCTGAGCTAAGCATTATAAGTCAACAACCACATTTTAAGTTAAAAGAAAACTTGACATTGTTACATTATTTGTACAGTATTTGATCATATTCTTTTTTACGCTGAGATGATTTATAACAACATATAGTTTTTTTTGCTAGCTGAACCATGCCTCCCAGCTGAACCATGCCTCCCAGCTGAACCATACCTCCCAGCTGAACCATACCTCCCTGCTGAACCATACCTCCCAGCTGAACCATACCTCCCTGCTGAACCATACCTCCCTGCTGAACCATACCTCCCTGCTGAACCATACCTCCCTGCTGAACCATACCTCCCAGCTGAACCATACCTCCCAGCTGAACCATACATCCACACTGAACCATACATCCACGCTGTACCATACCTCCCTGGTGAACCATACCTTCCAGCTGAACCATACCTTCCAGTTGCTTGGTGAACAGGACCTGTATGAGCAGCCAGAAGAATAGTACGACCATAATGCCTTCGATCATTCCTTTACAGCAGAAGAGTACCACTGCCTGCCACAGGGTCTGGTCCGGGTATTCCTCATCGTGGTAAGGCATGGTGCTGGCGATGCCCGAATGTCTTATTGGACTTGAGTTATTATTTTAAGTGAAGCGAAAGGTCTTAAGAGTGCATCTTCATGGATGCCCTTGGGCTCTATAGAGTGAGCAGAAACTTCAACTTAAATATGGATCCTAGGAGAGATAGTTTACTCCATAGCTCAACTCCTACTCCAGTACATTAGATCCAGAAGAATTTGTAGATATATAAGTGGTTCTACAGGGAGGACCTGGGTCCCAGAGGTCTTATTGGGACTTGACTTATTCCGTTCAGCTCCTAGTGGAGCAGAGGGCCTCAACAGTGCTAGTCTCCAGAGAATCGTGGGGTCCTACTGGAAATTCTCCACAGAAATACGGTGCCTCTAAACATCCACTGGATCCATTACACAGAGTTAGGACTCATTGCTGAGCTAGGATGGATAGTACATTCTGTTCATTAAAGGGAAACCCTGAGTTTAGATATGAGGTATCTAAACATCCACAGCAGAATACGGTCCCCAGGTTCCACAAAACTACAGTTAGGGCTTAGGATGGATATGTTATTGTCTGCAGCATAAGGAGAGCCAGTTCTGGTTTAGGATTGTTGTCATTCAGTGCAGCACAGGGAAGAGCCAGTTCTGGTTTAGGATTGTTGTCATTCTGTGCAGCATAGGGAAGAGCCTGAGATTAAATCCTGTAGGTACTTCACTTTATTTCGAAACATCCATACCAGTTCAGAGAATCCAGAAGAGTTAGGACAGATTGCCGAGTTAGGACGGATTGCAGAGTTAGGACGGATTGCAGAGTTAGGACGGATTGCAGAGTTAGGACGGATTGCCGAGTTCGGACGGATTGCCGAGTTCGGACGGATTGCCGAGTTCGGACGGATTGCCAAAGTTAGGACGGATTGCCGGAGTTAGGACGGATTGCAGTTAGGACGGATTGCAGAGTTCGGACGGATTGCTGAGTTCGGACGGATTGCAGAGTTAGGACGGATTGCAGTTAGGACGGATTGCAGAGTTAGGACGGATTGCAGTTAGGACGGATTGCTGAGTTCGGACGGATTGCTGAGTTCGGACGGATTGCAGAGTTAGGACGGATTGCAGAGTTCGGACGGATTGCTGAGTTCGGACGGATTGCCGAGTTCGGATGGATTGCCGAAGTTAGGACGGATTGCTGAGTTCGGACAGATAGCCGAGTTAGGATGGATTGCCGAGTTCAGAAAGGATTGCCGAGTTAGGATGGATTGCCGAGTTAGGATGGATTGCCGAGCTCGGAAGGATTGCCGAGTTAGGACGGATTGCAGGATGATTGCATTCTGTGAAGCAGAGCAGCATTTCACTCATGTCAGTACTTGCTCTGATCCGTGTCTTTATTCCTGCTCCGTGTCTTTATTCCTGATCCGTGTCTTTATCCCTGATCTGTGTCTTTATCCCTGATCCGTGTCTTTATCCCTGATCCGTGTCTTTATTCCTGATCCGTGTCTTTATCCCTGCTCCGTGTCCTCATTCCTGCTCCGTGTCTTTATTCTTACTCGGTGTCTTTATCCCTGCTCCATGTCTTTATTCCTGCTCCGTGTCTTTATTCCTGCTCCGTGTCTTTATTCCTGCTCCGTGTCTTTATTCCTGCTCCGTGTCTTTATCCCTGCTCCGTGTCTTTATTCCTGCTCCGTGTCTTTATTCCTGCTCCGTGTCTTTATTCCTGCTCCATGTCTTTATTCCTGCTCCGTGTCTTTATCCCTGCTCCGTGTCTTTATTCCTGCTCCGTGTCTTTATTCCTGCTCCATGTCTTTATTCCTGATCTGTGTCTTTATCCCTGATCTGTGTCTTTATCCCTGCTCCGTGTCTTTATCCCTGCTCCGTGTCTTTATTCCTGCTCCGTGTCTTTATTCCTGCTCCATGTCTTTATTCCTGCTCCATGTCTTTATTCCTGTTCCATGTCTTTATTCCTGCTCCGTGTCTTTATTCCTGCTCCATGTCTTAATTCCTGCTCCGTGTCTTTATTCCTGCTCCGTGTCTTTATTCCTGCTCCGTGTCTTTATCCCTGCTCCGTGTCTTTATTCCTGCTCCGTGTCTTTATCCCTGATCTGTGTCTTTATCCCTGATCCGTGTCTTTATTCTCTCTTTCTTTCTTCTTTAGCTTTTCTCTTCAGAAGGCTCTTTGTTTGCTCCACATTGCTTCAGAGTGATGATCAAAGTCACAAAGAAAGGAAACCCACTACTTTGAATTTTGCTTCTGACAAAGCTTCCTGGCAGTCAACATCACAATGTCCTTGACATCTAGATGACATGACAGAATGGTCAGGAAGATCTAATCTGTACAACTCCATAGTTACTATTAGTATTACAAAGTCTGATCTTCACAAATTTTTAATGATGCACCAAACTTATATCATTCCAAAATCCCCGTTTCCACACTGCTTCAAGGATGGGTTGACCAATCTTGCAGTCCTTCTCCAATGTCCTCTCTGTGATTCAATTCAGTCTCAATCCAGTCAGGATAATAATTCCAGAGATTACGTTTTGGTAATTCCCTCTTCTACAGAGAGACTCCCCAGTGAGAGAGGGGCCGGGCGGGGGAGGAGGGGCCGGGCGGGGAAGGAGGGACCGGGCGGGGGAGGGGGAAGGCGGGGGGGGAGGAGGGGCCGGGAGGGCGGGAGGAGGGAAGGTGGGAGGGGCCGGGAGGGAGAGGAGTGGTCGGGAGGCCGGGTAGGAGGGGCAGGGAGGGGGAGGAGGGGCCGGGAGGGGGAGGAGGGGCTGGGCGGGGGAGGGGGAAGGCGGGAGGGGGAGGAGGGGCCGGGAGGGCGGGAGGAGGGAAGTTGGGAGGGGCCGGGAGGGAGAGGAGGGGTCGGGAGGCCGGGAGGAGGGGCAGGGAGGGGGAGGAGGGGCCGGGGGGGAGGAGGGAAGGCGGGAGGGGGAAGAGGGAAGGCAGGAGGGGGAGGAGGGAAGGCGGGAGGGTGACGATGGAAAGGGGAAGGGGGATGAGGGAAGGCGGGGAGGGGGATGAGGGAAGGCGGGAGGGGGAGGAGGAGCCGGGAGGAGGAGGAGAGGCCGGGAGTGCGGGAGGAGGGAAGGCGGGAGGGGGAGGAGGGGCCGGGAGGAGGGGGAGGAGGGGGGGTGGAGGGGCCCAGGAGGGCGGGAGGAGGAGGGGCCGGGAGGGGGAGGAGGGAAGGCGGGAGGGGGAGGAGGGGCCGGGAGCTCCAGATGTCAATCCAGCAGTGAAGCGAGTACCGACCTCTCACACACACACACAGTATGCCGCCCCTCCACCCTGCACACACACGCACGCACGCACGCACGCACGCACGCACACACACACACACACACACACACACACACACACACACACACACACACACACACACACACACACACACACATACTACACTTACCATTCACCCCTCATCCCTGTACATAGACACACACCAACCCCCCCCCCCCCCAAGCTGTCGCTTCTATTAGCATGTCCACTGTCATCCGTGTGTTGCACATCCGAGTTCAGGAATTAACTCTCCTAATCCGGAAACAAATTCCTTCTCTCCGTTCCACACACACATGGACAAAAACACACTTTAAGATGTTGCGGAGGAGTCATTAAAACTCGTTTTTCAACCACTCCACAAATTTCTTGTTAATAACAAACTATAGTTTTGCAAGTTGCTTAGGACATCTACTTTGTGCATGACACAAGTAATTTTTCCAACAATTGTTTACAGGCAGATAATTTCACTTAAAATTCACTGTATCACAATTCCAGTGGGTCAGAAGTTTACATACACTAAGTTTACTGTGCCTATAAACAGTGTGGAAAATTCCAGAAAATGATGCAATGTCTTTAGAAGCTTCTGATAGGCTAATTTACATAATTTTAGTCAATTGGAGGTGTACCTGTGGATGTATTTCAAGGCCTACCTTCAAACTCAGTGCCTTTTTGCTTGACATCATGGTAAAATCAAAATAAATCAGCCAAGATCTCAGTAAAAAATGTCCTCTGGTCTGATGAAACAAAAATAGAACTGTTTGGCCATAATGACCATCATTATGTTTGGAGGAAAAAGGGGGATGCTTGCAAGCTGAAGAACACCATCCCAACCGTGAAGCAAAGGGAGGGACTGGTGCACTTCACAAAATAAATGGCATCATGAGGAAATAACATTTTGTGGATATATTGAAGCAACATCTCAAGACATCAGTTAACGCTTGGTCGTAAATGGGTCTTCCAAATGGTCAATGACCCCAAGCACACTTCCAAAGTTGTGGCAAAATGGCTAAAGGACAACAAAGTCAAGGTATTGGAGTGGCCATCACAAAGCCCTGACCTCAATCCTATAGAACATTTGCGGGCAGAACTGAAAAAGTGTGAAAGAAATAAAAGTTGAAAGAAAATATTGTCTCTAATATTATTCTGACATTTCACATTCTTAAAATAAAGTGGTGATCCTAACTGACCTAAAACAGGGAATATTTACTTGGATTAAATGTCAGGAATTATGAAAAACTGAGTTGAAATGTATTTGACTAAGGTTTATGTAAACTTCCGACTTCAACTGTATATCTATATATCTATACACATATATCTATACATCTAGAAAAATAATGCTGAGTTGCATTCAAAGAACACCATACCTACTGTGAAGCATGGGGGTGGAAACAGGACGACTGATCCGTGTAAAGGAAAGAATGAATGGGGCCATGTATTGTGAGATTTTGAGTGAAAGCCTCCTTCCATCAGCAAGGGCATTGAAGATGAAACGTGGCTGGGTCTTTCAGCATGACAATGATCCCAAACACACACCCCGGGCAACGAAGGAGTGGCTTCGTAAGAAGCATTTCAAGGTCCTGGAGTGATCTAGCCAGTCTCCAGATCTCAACCCCATAGAAAATCTTTGGAGGGAGTTGAAAGTCCGTGTTGCCCAGCAACAGCCCCAACACAACACTGCTCTAGAGGAGATCTGCATGTAGGAATGGGCCAAAATACCAGCAACAGTGTGTGAAAAATGTTTGACCTCTGTATATAACAGAGTATTGAGATAAACTTTTGCTATTGAGCAAATACTTATTTTCCACCATAATTTGCAAATATGTTCATTAAAAATCATACAATGTGATTTTCTGGATTTTTTTCTCTCATTTTGGCTGTCATAGTTGAAGTGTACCTATGATGAAAATTACAGGCCTCGCTCATCTTTTTAAGTGGGAGAACTTGCACAATTGGTGGCTGACTAACTACTTTTTTTGCCCCACTGTATCTATACACATAAATCTATATATCTATACACATACATCTATACACATATATATACACATACATCTATACACATACATCTATACACATATATATATATATATACACATACATCTACTGTATATATATATACACATACATATATCTATATCTATACACATACATCTATACACATACATCTATACACATACATCTACTGTATATATCTATACACATACATCTATACACATATATCTATACACATACATCTATACACATACATCTACTGTATATATCTATACACATACATCTATACACATATATCTATACACATACATCTATACACATACATCTACTGTATATATCTATACACATACATCTATACATCTATACACATACACATACATATCTATACATCTATACACATACATATATACACATACATCTACATATCTATACATCTACATCTATGCATCTATACACATGCATCTATACACATACATCTATACACATATATCTATACATCGATACACATACATCTACACATCTGTACACATACATCTATACACATACATCTATACATCTATACACATATATCTATACATCTATACACACACATCTATACATCTATACACATTTATCTATACATCTATACACACATCTATACATCTATACACACACATCTATACACACACATCTATACACACACATCTATACACATACATCTATACATCTATACACATACATCTATACACATACATCTATACACACACATCTATACACATACATCTATACATCTATACATATACATCTACACATCTATACACATACATCTATAGACATACATCTATACATCTATACACATATATCTATACATCTATACACACACATCTATACACACACATTTATACACATACATCTATACACATACATCTACACATCTATACACATACACATACATCTATAGACATAAATCTATACATCTATACACATATATCTATACATCTATACACACACATCGATACATATATACACATACATCTATACACACACATCTATACACACACATCTAAACATATACATCTATAGACATACATCTATACACATATATCTATACACATATATCTATATACATACATCTATTGTATATATCTATACACATACATCTATACAACTATACACATACATATCTATACATCTATACATATATACACATACATCTATACACATACATCTACATATCTATACATCTACGTCTATGCATATATACACATACATCTATACACATACATCTACACATCTATACATCTACATCTATGCATCTATACACATACATCTATACATCTATACACATACATCTACACATCTATACACATACATCTACACACATACATCTATACACATACATCTATACATCTATATATATCTATACACATACATCTATACATCTATACACATACATCTACACATCTATACATCTACATCTATGCATCTATACACATACATCTATACACATACATCTATACACACGCATCTATACACTGTACACATACATCTACACATCTACACACACATCTATACATCTATAAACATACATCTATACACACACATCTATACATCTATGCACATACATCTATACACACACATCTATACATCTATACACATACATCTATACACACACATCTATACATCTATACACATACATCTATACACACACATCTATACATCTATACACACATCTATACATCTATACACATACATCTATACACATACATCTATACACACGCATCTATACACTATACACATACATCTACACATCTATACACACATCTATACATCTATAAACATACATCTATACACACACATCTATACACACACATCTATACATCTATACACATACATCTATACACACACATCTATACATCTATACACATACATCTATACACATACATCTATACACACACATCTATACACTATACACATACATCTATACACACATCTATACATCTATATCTATCTATACACATACATCTATACACACACATCTATACATCTATACACACATCTATACACTATACACATACATCTATACACATCTATATATATCTATACATCTATACACATTTATCTATACACACACATCTATATATATATATATATATCTATACATCCATACACATACATCTATACACACACATCTATACATCTATACACATACAGCTATACACATACATCTATATATATATATCTATACATCTATACACATATATCTATACACACACATCTATACATCTATACACATACATCTATACACACACATCTATACACACACATCTATACACACACCTATACATCTATACACACAAATCTATACGCATACATCTATACACATACATCTATACATGTATACACATACATCTATACACATACATCTATACACACACATCTATACACATACATCTATACACACACATCTATACATCTATACACATACATCTATACATCTATACACATACATCTATACACATACATATATATATATCTATACATCTATACACACACATCTATACATCTATACACATACATCTATACACACACATCTATACATCTATACACATACATCTATACACATACATCTATACACATTCATCTATACACATACATCTATACACATACATCTATACACATCTATATATCTATTCATCTATACACATACATCTATACACATACATCTATACACATTCATCTATACACATACATCTATACACATACATCTATACACATTCATCTATACACATACATCTATACACATTCATCTATACACATACATCTATACACATACATCTATACACATACATCTATACATCTATACACAGACATCTATACACATACATCTATACACACACATCTATACACATACATCTATACACACACATCTATACATCTATACACATACATCTATACACATACATCTATACACATCTATATATATCTATACATCTATACACATACATCTATATATATCTATACATCTATTCACATACATCTATACACACATCTATACACATACATCTATACACACACATCTATACATTTATACACACATCTATACACATACATCTATACACACACATCTATACGCACACATCTATACATCTATACACACACATCTATACATCTATACACATACATCTATACACATACATCTATACACATACATATATACACACACATCTATACACATACATCTATACATCTATAGATGGGGTATGTCTCTATCTACGTTATGTTTGGCGTAAAAGCAACACAGTTCGTCACGCTGAACACACCATCCCCACTGTCAAACATGGTGGTGGCAGCATCATGGTTTGGGCCTGCTTTTCTTCAGCAGGGACAGGGAAGATGGTTAAAATTGATGGGAAGATGGATGGAGCCAAATACAGGACCATTCTGGAAGAAAACCTGATGGAGTCTGCAAAAGACCTGAGACTGGGACGGAGATTTGTCTTCCAACAAGACAATGATCCAAAACATAAAGCAAAATCTACAATGGAATGGTTCAAAAATAAACATATCCAGGTATTAGAATGGCCAAGTCAAAGTCCAGACCTGAATCCAATCGAGAATCTGTGGAAAGAACTGAAAACTGTTGTTCACAAATGCTCTCCATCCAACCTCACTGAGCTCGAGCTGTTTTGCAAGGAGGAATGGGAAAAAATGTCAGTCTCTCGATGTGCAAAACTGATAGAGACATACCCCAAGCGACTTACAGCTGTAATCGCAGCAAAAGGTGGCGCTACAAAGTATTAACTTAAGGGGGCTGAATAATTTTGCACGCCCAATTTTTCAGTTTATGATTTGTTAAAAAAGTTTGAAATATCCAATAAATGTCGTTCCACTTCATGATTGTGTCCCACTTGTTGTTGATTCTTCACAACAAAAAAAAACGTTTTATATCTTAATGTTTGAAGCCTGAAATGTGGCAAAAGGTCGCAAAGTTCAAGGGGGCCGAATACTTTCGCAAGGCACTGTACATCTATATATATCTATACATCTATACACATACATCTATACACACACATCTATATATCTATACACATACATCTATACATCTGTACACATACATCTATACACATACATCTATACATCTATACACACATCTATACACATACATCTATATATATATATATATATATATATATATATACATCTATACACACACATCTATACACACACATCTATACACATACATCTATACAAACACATCTATACACACATCTATACACATACATCTATACATATATACACATACATCTATACACACACATCTATACACATACATATATACATCTATACACATACATCTATACAAACACATCTATACACACACATCTATACACATACATATATACATCTATACACATACATCTATACAAACACATCTATACACACACATCTATACACATACATCTATACATCTATACACATACATCTATACAAACACATCTATACACACACATCTATACACATACATCTATACATCTATACACATACATCTATACATCTATACTGTTGGATCCTGTATTTTACATTACAGCCATTACCATAGGTTCCAAATAGGAGAAAAGAGCTACTCAATCCGGGTCTCTTATTGACAAAGTATACATTGGGATTAATTATATTTATTATAATCAACAGCGCTTTAACAAGTATACCAGAGATGTTATTAAAGGTTTTGCAGAACAGACTGAAGCAACCAGCTGGGTGGCTTGGCAGAATAGAATTGCATTAGATATGTTATTGGCTGAGTGCTTCACACCTGTGTGACTGTTTAGTTTTATGGGGCTGATGTCTAATTCCCTGTGTATGAGGCCTTATTTCCAGGACTCTGCAGAAATCGATGACAATAGATGGTGAGGTACCAGCGGATTCCAGGTTCTGACCCGTGGAGTGCTGAATGCATGTCTACAGAACAAGTGGACGAAAATGATAAATTAAATTATATTAAATTGGGAGGGTGTCCGTATGGGGATTACATGATAACCGACTTGGGACAGTTCTGGGATTGGAGAAGAGGGTATCCTTAGAGCATAGGGGATCCACAAAGGTGGATAGGTTTTCCATGATATGGGGAAAACCTGGGAGCACTGTTGAACTCTGTAAAGGTGATGAAATCCTACTAACCATCAAAACTATTAAGCACTCTGATGCAGGCATTTACACCCTCGGACTACAAAGGACCGGGACAGACACGATGGGTGTGTTTTCTATTAAGGTGCTGCCAAAACCAGAGGTCCCAGACGAACCAGAGCCAGACACACTCCTCTACCACCCCTGGACCGAACCTGCCACCACTGTGTTAAAAATCCCATTCAGGTAATGAATGTTAGAGACTATTCAGCTATTGATCAATTAGGCACTGAGACTGGTTTTGATGGTAGGGACAATTTGTGGCTGTCTTATATGAGGTATACAGCTAAGACCCTGAAAAGAAAGGACTGCATGAGTTACATGAAACATTGGTCATGCTAGACCTGTTCTGGCTACGCACCCATTTGCTATAGGAGAAGGAGAGGGGTGGTTGTGTATTCTGAGAGGTTTTTACCAGGTTCAGCCCAATTCAACTCTCTGTTCCTCTTTGAGCCCTGTGTTTCCTACAGTACCTCCTCATCGAGCCCCTTGGGGTGTTAAGGCATATGGGGGCAATTACAGTTGCATCACGGGTACAGGTAATGGCATTGATTATGGGAGATTGTCTGAAGCTGATTGCAGTAGTAACATAACCATTAATTCCACTTGGCCAGTTACAGGCCTAAACCAAACTAGTGGTCTGGCTGATGTGTGGTGGATCTGTGGACCCAAAAGAGTGCTGAGACCCATTCTTAGAGGAGACTGGCAAGGTACGTGTGCTCTGACCAGTTTGATAATTCCACTGACCATTGTTGATGTTACTGCTGAGCAGCTGTTGGGTTCTGTATCCGGGGACCTGAAAACATTCCATCCCATGGGAGACATAGACGTAGTGCTCCATGGACAGAGGATGTAGTTGACATACACACTAACCTGTTGGGAGTGCCAGTGGGGGTTCCTCATGAGTTTCAGGTCTTGGGTAGGAATGAAGGACTCTGGCACTTACTACCTATTATAGGTCCAGCCATAGTGGAAGCAAGACAGACTCAAGGATTAATTATATCTACTATAATCAACAGCGTTTTGTGAATTACTCCCGTGATGCACTCACTGGTCTGTCTGAACAGCTTGAGGCCACATCTAGGGTTGCCAGATAGAATAGACTTGCTTTGGATATGCTTCTTGCCAGTCAGGGGGGCGTCTGCAAAATGTTCGGTGAACAATGTTGCACGCATATTCCTAATAACACCAGTCCAGATGGTAGTATATCTATCTGCTGAGATGAGGACCATGGCGGGGGTGGAGGAGTCTGGACTGTTCTCTTGGTTGGGAGCCTGGTTTGGTAAGTACACTGGTGTGGTGGTTACTGGATTTCTGACCCTAATTCTTGTATTTTTGTTATTGATGTGTTGTGCTGCTTGCATCATACCGTGTTTTAAGAAGTCTGTTACAGATGTGAAGGCTTCAGGCCTTTGCTTGATGCTCCAGTTGGAGATCCTGATACTGAAGCATGCTTTCAGGGGAGGATGGGACTGACTGAGGATGACCCATGGTATGCTGTGGGTGAGGTAGTAGAATAAATATTACACCACCACAGTTCCTTCTTTTACATTTTTGTTTTATGATAAGTTTTCTTTCCAGTATGTTTGTTCTCCCTGTTGTGAAGGTTTGGAGTCCCTGGGTGGCATGGTGCCCACCTGGTGTAGGATAGGAGTAGCTGAGAGGACCAGATGGTTTATAATAATGCTTTGCTCTGCTTTACTCTGCTTTCCATGACCAAAGTTTTATCCTACATCTTACACGTCAATAAACAATAAAGTCTCATCCTGTTTTTGTCAACAGGGGGAGACATAAGCATATATCACTTGATTTTTATTTTTTTCTTGGTTTATTTTTATTTTCAGTTTTTCTGTAAAAAATAAAAATAAAATAATAAAAATAATAATAATAATGTTTTAGTAATAATAAACTTTTTGTTATTTTCATGAAATGCTATTAACACATTACTATGTTGGGACCGCTGAAATAAGGGTAATGAGAGACACCCTGGTGGGTGTCAACAGGGGGATTGTTGGATCCTGTGTTTTACATTATAGCCATTACCATATATATGATTGAATATTATCTGCTGTTGGCTTGTGTGGATGTATGTACTGTATGTGTTATGCAACATAGCTGACTTGAAACATTGTTAAAAGTATCAGGGCCATAGGACTTTCTCATGATGGAAAAATACAGAGAAGCATGAAGACAGGAACTGTTCAAATGAGTTGGGAGGGGGGCGCATTCAGAGCGGGGTGTTGCGAGAACAAGCGGTCTTTTGTTAGATAACAGGAGCCAGGTGCGAGATAACGGTATGGGTATGGAGCATGAGAGCCTGGATGTTCTTCACAAGCAAGTTACATCTATCAACAGAAGCGCCAAGAGGCGGGGACCCGCCTGAGCGCCTGCAATAGGATGAGCAAGTTTAAACCATGCCCAGTCTCTACTGTGATAGGCCAACAGACGGTTGGAATTGTCTATCACAGTATAGAGAATACTGCTTACACACATCCTGTCAGTTCTCTGTTCTGCCCTGCGTGGTATTACAGTGAGCCCGTATATACGAAAGTTGCATTTGCCATTTATTACTTAGCTAATAAAAAATACATAGTATAAAATCGGTGACTCATTGTTATATTTATCCTGATACCAGTTTCGAATTTACGCAACTCTAACAATACACATACATCTTTATTTGGCCAATGGCCAAATAACACATATCCTTTTTCAGACTTAATATATATGGGGCGGCAGGGTAGCCTAGTGGTTAGAGTGTAGGGGCGGCAGGTAGCCTAGAGGTTAGAGTGTAGGGGCGGCAGGGTAGCCTAGTGGTTAGAGTGTAGGGGCGGCAGGGTAGCCTAGTGGTTAGAGTGTAGGGGCGGCAGGGTAGCCTAGTGGTTAGAGTGTAGGGGCGGCAGGGTAGCCTAGTGGTTAGAGTGTAGGGGCGGGGGGGTAGCCTAGTGGTTAGAGTGTAGAGGTGGCAGGGAAGCCTAGTGGTTAGAGTGTTGGACGAGTGACCGGAATGTTGCAAGTTCAAACCCCCGAGCTGAAATACAAGATCTGTCGTTCTGGCCCTGAACAGGCAGTTAACCCACTGTTCCTAGGCCGTCATTGTAGAATTTGTTCTATAAAATAAAATAGACAAATTCCTCCCATTAATCCCCTATTACAGAAAAAAAACTATTTCCATTAATCATTAGTTCTCTATTGACTTCTCGTCCTGTATTTGTCTTTGAAATATATTGTGGCTAGGAAAAACTCCCTGGAAAGGCAGGAACCTAGGAAGAAACCAGACTCTGGCTG
>NW_027010365.1:0-10000 GCF_036934945.1 Oncorhynchus masou masou
CGTTTGCATGCGTTTGCGTGCGTGTGTTTGCGTGCGTGCATGTTTGCGTGTGCGTGCGTGTGTGTTTGCGTGTGCATGTTTGTTTGCGTGTGCGTGCTTGTTTGCGTGTGCGTGCTTGTTTGCGTTTGCGTGTTTGTTTGCGTGTGTGTGCTTGTTTGCGTCTGCGTGCGTGCTTGTTTGCGTGTGTGTTTTTTTTTGCGTGTGCGTGTTTGTTTGCGTTTGCGTGTTTGTTTGCGTGTGCGTGTTTGTTTGCGTGTGCGTGTTTGTTTGGGTGTGCGTGCGTGTTTGTTTGCGTGTGCTTGCGTGTTTGTTTGCGTGTGCGTACGTGTTTGCTTGCGTGTGGGTGCATGTGTGCGTGTGCGTGTTTGTTTGCGTGTGCGTGTTTGTTTGCGTGTGCGTGTTTGCTTGCGTGTTGCGTGTTTGCTTTGCGTGTGCGTGTTTGCGTGTGCGTGTTTGTTTGCGTGTGCGTGTTTGTTTGCGTGTGCGTGTTTATTTGCATTTGCGTGTTTGTTTGCGTGTGCATGCGTGTTTGCGTGTGCGTGCGTGTTTGCGTGTGCGTGTTTGTTTGCGTGTGCGTGTTTGTTTGCGTGTTTGTTTGCGTTTGCACGTGTTTGTTTGCGTGTGCGTGTTTGTTTGCGTGTGCGTGTTTGTTTGCGTGTGCGTGTTTGTTTGCGTGTGCGTGTTTGTTTGCGTGTGCGTGTTTGTTTGCGTGTGCGTGTTTGTTTGCGTGTGCGTGTTTGTTTGCGTGTGCGTGTTTGTTTGCGTTTGCGTGTTTGTTTGCGTGTGTGTGTGTTGTTTGCGTTTGCGTGTTTGTTTGCGTGTGCGTGTTTGTTTGCGTGTGCGTGTTTGTTTGCGTGTGCGTGTTTGTTTGCGTGTGTGACCAGAGGACTAAGACAAAAGGCTGCTGTGGATGAGAGACACCATATTCACTATTGTGCACTACCCAGGGCCCTAGTCAAAAGTAGTGCACTACCCAGGGCCCTAGTCAAAAGTAGTGAACTACCCAGGGCCCTAGTCAAAAGTAGTGCACTACCCAGGGCCCTAGTCAAAAGTAGTGCACTACCCAGGGCCCTAGTCAAAAGTAGTGCACTACCCAGGGCCCTAGTCAGAAGTAGTGCACTACCCAGGGCCCTAGTCAAAAGTAGTGCACTACCCAGGGCCCTAGTCAGAAGTAGTGCACTACCCAGGGCCCTAGTCAAAAGTAGTGCACTACCCAGGGCCCTAGTCAAAAGTAGTACTACCCAGGGCCCTAGTCCAAAGTAGTGCACTACCCAGGGCCCTAGTCAAAAGTAGTGCACTACCCAGGGCCCTAGTCAAAAGTAGTGCACTACCCAGGGCCCTAGTCAAAAGTAGTGCACTACCCAGGGTGTAGCGTACCATGTGGGACTTAGGCCCCACCCTCCCATTCATTCATTCATTCATTCATTCATTCATTCAGACGTCAGAATAGAGAAGCATTGTCAGAAGACAACAGTTAGTTTAATAATGTATGTCTCTGACCACAGTTAGATTAATAATGTATATCTGTGGCCACAGTTAGTTTAATAATGTATATCTGTGTATAACAGTGTTTAGTTTATCTGGGCTGTAGAGAGTGGTATAATAATATTTTATAAACCTCTCCCACACTTCACTGTAGGGCACTGGGAACTCATCATCAGAATGTGTCCCAAGTGGAATCATATTCCCTCTATAGTGCACTACTTTAGATCAGAGCCCTATTCCCTATATAGTGCACAACTATAGACCAGAGCCCTATTCCCTATGTAGTGCACTACTTTAGACCAGAGCCCTATTCCCTCTATAGCGCACAACTATAGACCAGAGCCCTATTCCCTATGTAGTGCACTACTTTAGACCAGAGCCCTATTCCCTATGTAGTGCACTACTTTAGACCAGAGCCCTATTCCCTATGTAGTGCACTACTTTAGACCAGAGCCCTATTCCCTATGTAGTGCACTACTTTAGACCAGAGCCCTATTCCCTATGTAGTGCACTACTTTAGACCAGAGCCCTATTCCCTATATAGTGCACTACTTTAGACCAGAGCCCTATTCCTATGTAGTGCACTACTTTAGACCAGAGACCCTATTCCCTATATAGTGCACTACTTTAGACCAGAGCCCTATTCCCTGTATAGTGCACTACTTTAGACCAGAGCCCTATTCCCTGTATAGTGCACTACTTTAGACCAGAGCCCTATTGCCTATGTAGTGCACTACTTTAGACCAGAGCCCTATTCCCTATATAGTGCACTACTTTAGACGCAGAGCCCTATTCCTATGTAGTGCACTACTTTAGACCAGAGCCCTATTCCCTGTATAGTGCACTACTTTAGACCAGAGCCCTATTCCCTATGTAGTGCACTACTTTAGACCAGAGCCCTATTCCCTATGTAGTGCACTACTTTAGACCAGAGCCCTATTCCCTATGTAGTGCACTACTTTAGACCAGAGCCCTATTCCCTATGTAGTGCACTACTTTAGACCAGAGCCCTATTCCCTATGTAGTGCACTACTTTAGACCAGAGCCCTATTCCCTCTATAGTGCCCTACTTTAGACCAGAGCCCTATTCCCTGTATAGTGCACTACTTTAGACCAGAGCCCTATTCCCTATGTAGTGCCCTACTTTAGACCAGAGCCCTATTCCCTCTATAGTGCCCTACTTTAGACCAGAGCCTATTCCCTGTATAGTGCACTACTTTAGACCAGAGCCCTATTCCCTATGTAGTGCCCTACTTTAGACCAGAGCCCTATTCCCTGTATAGTGCACTACTTTAGACCAGAGCCCTATTCCCTATGTAGTTGCACTACTTTAGACCAGAGCCCTATTCCCTATGTAGTGCACTACTTTAGACCAGAGCCCTATTCCCTGTATAGTGCACTACTTTAGACCAGAGCCCCTATTCCCTATATAGTGCACTACTTTAGACCAGAGCCCTATTCCTCTATGTAGTGCACTACTTTAGACCAGAGCCCTATTCCCTCTATAGTGCCCTACTTTAGACCAGAGCCCTATTCCCTGTATAGTGCACTACTTTAGACCAGAGCCCTATTCCCTATGTAGTGCCCTACTTTAGACCAGAGCCCTATTCCCTGTATAGTGCACTACTTTAGACCAGAGCCCTATTCCCTGTATAGTGCACTACTTTAGACCAGAGCCCTATTCCCTCTATAGTGCCCTACTTTAGACCAGAGCCCTATTCCCTCTATAGTGCACTACTTTAGACCAGGGCCCTATTCCCTATATCGTGCCCTACTTTAGACCAGAGCCCTATTCCCTATGTAGTGCACTACTTTAGACCAGAGCCCTATTCCCTATGTAGTGCCCTACTTTAGACCAGAGCCCTATTCCCTCTATAGTGCACTACTTTAGACCAGAGCCATATTCCCTATGTAGTGCACTACTTTAGACCAGAGCCCTATTCCCTATATAGTGCACTACTTTAGACCAGAGCCCTATTCCCTATGTAGTGCACTACTTTAGACCAGAGCCCTATTCCCTATATAGTGCACTACTTTAGACCAGAAGCCCTATTCCCTGTATAGTGCACTACTTTAGACCAGAGCCCTATTCCCTGTATAGTGCACTACTTTAGACCAGAGCCCTATTCCTTATGTAGTGCACTACTTTAGACCAGAGCCCTATTCCCTATATAGTGCCCTACTTTAGACCAGAGCCCTATTCCCTCTATAGTGCACTACTTTAGACCAGAGCCCTATTCCCTATGTAGTGCACTACTTTAGACCAGAGCCCTATTCCCTATGTAGTGCACTACTTTAGACCAGAGCCCTATTCCCTCTATAGTGCCCTACTTTAGACCAGAGCCATATTCCCTATGTAGTGCACTACTTTAGACCAGAGCCCTATTCCCTATATAGTGCACTACTTTAGACCAGAACCCTATTCCCTATGTAGTGCACTACTTTAGACCAGAGCCCTATTCCCTATATAGTGCACTACTTTAGACCAGAGCCCTATTCCCTGTATAGTGCACTATTTTAGACCAGAGCCCTATTCCCTGTATAGTGCACTACTTTAGACCAGAGCCTATTCCTGTATAGTGCACTACTTTAGACCAGAGCCGTATTCCCGTGTATAGTGCACTACTTTAGACCAGAACCCTATTACCTATGTAGTGCACTACTTTAGACCAGAGCCCTATTCCCTGTATAGTGCCCTACTTTAGACCAGAGCCCTATTCCCTCTATAGTGCCCTACTTTAGACCAGAGCCCTATTCCCTCTATAGTGCACTACTTTAGACCAGGGCCCTATTCCCTATATTGTGCCCTACTTTAGACCAGAGCACACACACACACACACACACACACACACACACACACACACACACACACACACACACACACACACACACACACACACACACACACACACACACACAGATACACACACGCTCACACACATGTGCACACACACACACACACACACACACACACACACACACACACACACACACACACACACACACACACACACACACACACACGATGCACACACACACACACCACAGTCATCCTGAAGTTGTAGAATCACTTATTTATGTAGGACTGAACACACAACCACAGTCATCCTGAAGTTGGAGAATCACTTATTTATGTCGGACTGAACACACAACCACAGTCATACTGAAGTTGTAGCTTATTTAACATTTCATATTCTATAATAAGTTCATATATTCTCTTAGCTTTTACAAAGTAGTCTGTCTGTCCTCACAATAACTTTCCAAGGCTGTTAGCTTTGTTACCAGTGTATGACATTATGCCCTTTCCATGACACAGACTGACCAGGTGAATCCAGGTGAAAGATATGGTCCCTTATTGATGTCACTTGTTAAATCCTCTTCAATCAGTGTAGATGAAGGGGAGGAGACCAGGTTAAAGATGAAGGGGAGGAGACCTGGTTAAAGATGAAGGGAGGAGACCAGGTTAAAGATGAAGGGAGGAGACCTGGTTAAAGATGAAGGGGAGGAGACCTGGTTAAAGATGAAGGGGAGGAGACCTGGTTAAAGATGAAGGGGAGGAGACCAGGTTAAAGATGAAGGGGAGGAGACCTGGTTAAAGATGAAGGAGAGGAGACCTGGTTAAAGATGAAGGGGAGGAGACCTGGTTAAAGATGAAGGGAGGAGACCTGGTTAAAGATGAAGGGGAGGAGACCTGGTTAAAGATGAAGGGGAGGAGACCTGGTTAAAGATGAAGGGAGGAGACCTGGTTAAAGATGAAGGGGAGGAGACCTGGTTAAAGAGGAAGGGGAGGAGACCTGGTTAAAGATGAAGGGGAGGAGACCTGGTTAAAGAGGAAGGGGAGGAGACCTGGTTAAAGATGAAGGGGAGGAGACCTGGTTAAAGATGAAGGGGAGGAGACCTGGTTAAAGAGGAAGGGGAGGACACCAGGTTAAAGAGGAAGTAGAGGAGACCTGGTTAAAGAAGGATTTTTAAGCCTTGAGACAATTGAGACACGGATTGTGTATGTGTTGCAATTCAGAGGGTGAATGGGCAAGACAAAAGATTTAAGTGCCTTTGAACGGGGTAGGGTAGTAGGTGCCAGGCGCACCGGTTTGTGTCAAGAACTGCATCGCTGCTGGGTTTTTCCCGCTCCACAGTTTCCAGTGTGTATCAAGAATGGTCCACCACCCAAAGGACATCCAGCCAACTTGATACAACTGTGGGAAGCATTGGAGTCAACATGGGCCAGCATCCCTGTGGAACGCTTTCAACACCTTGTAGAGTCAACATGGGCCAGCATCTCTGTGGAATGCTTTCAACACCTTGTAGAGTCAACATGGGCCCAGTATCTCCGTGGGGCGCTTTCAACACCTTGTAGAGTCAACATGGGCCCAGTATCCCTGTGGAACGCTTTCAACACCTTGTAGAGTCAACATGGGCCAGCTTCCCTGTGAGCGCTTTCAACACCTTGTAGAGTCAACATGGGCCAGCATCCCTGTGGAGCGCTTTCAACACCTTGTAGAGTCAACATGGGCCCAGTATCCCGTGGGACGCTTTCAACACCTTGTAGAGTCAACATGGGCCAGCTTCCCTGTGGAACGCTTTCAACACCTTGTAGAGTCAACATGGGCCAGCATCCCTGTGGAACGCTTTCAACACCTTGTAGAGTCAACATGGGCCAGCATCTCTGTGGAACGCTTTCAACACCTTGTAGAGTCAACATGGGCCAGCATCTCTGTGGAACGCTTTCAACACCTTGAAGAGTCCTTTGAGGCTGTTGTAGAGTCAATTGAGGCTGTTGTAGAGTCCATTGAGGCTGTTGTAGAGTCCATTGAGGCTGTTGTAGAGTCCATTGAGGCTGTTGTAGAGTCCATTGAGGCTGTTGTAGAGTCCATTGAGGCTGTTGTAGAGTCCATTGAGGCTGTTGTAGAGTCCATTGAGGCTGTTGTAGAGTCCATTGAGGCTGTTGTAGAGTCCATTGAGGCTGTTGTAGAGTCCATTGAGGCTGTTGTAGAGTCCATTGAGGCTGTTGTAGAGTCCATTGAGGCTGTTGTAGAGTCCATTGAGGCTGTTGTAGAGTCCATTGAGGCTGTTGTAGAGTCCATTGAGGCTGTTGTAGAGTCCATTGAGGCTGTTGTAGAGTCCATTGAGGCTGTTGTAGAGTCCATTGAGGCTGTTGTAGAGTCCATTGAGGCTGTTGTAGAGTCCATTGAGGCTGTTGTAGAGTCCATTGAGGCTGTTGTAGAGTCCATTGAGGCTGTTGTAGAGTCCATTGAGGCTGTTGTAGAGTCCATTGAGGCTGTTGTAGAGTCCATTGAGGCTGTTGTAGAGTCCATTGAGGCTGTTGTAGAGTCCATTGAGGCTGTTGTAGAGTCCATTGAGGCTGTTGTAGAGTCCATTGAGGCTGTTGTAGAGTCCATTGAGGCTGTTGTAGAGTCCATTGAGGCTGTTGTAGAGTCCATTGAGGCTGTTGTAGAGTCCATTGAGGCTGTTGTAGAGTCCATTGAGGCTGTTGTAGAGTCCATTGAGGCTGTTGTAGAGTCCATTGAGGCTGTTGTAGAGTCCATTGAGGCTGTTGTAGAGTCCATTGAGGCTGTTTTAGAGTCCATTGAGGCTGTTGTAGAGTCCATTGAGGCTGTTGTAGAGTCCACGCTACGACGGATTGAAGCTGGGCAAAATGAGGGGTGCAACTCAATATTAGGAAAGTGTTCTTAATGTTTTGTACACTCAGTTTGCAGGTATAAATCAAATCACTCAAATGCAATTGAATAACTTTTATTGTCCATGCTGCTACAGTAACTGTCATAGCCTTTGTGTCCAAAAATGGTACCCTATTCCCTATATAGTGCACTTACTTTCAACAAGGGTCCATAGGGCTCTGGTCAAAATTAGTGCACTATACAGGGAATAGGGTCCCAGTTGGGACATGGCCCTGAGTCCCCTTTTGAATGTAATGTTGAGATGTGAAACAATGTCTTTGTCTCTTTAAGAGGTGGGAGGAGAGTGTTGCCGCACAGTCTCCTCCTCCTCCTCCCCCTCTTTTTTTTAAAAACTAAAATTCCTCTCTCAAGAGTTTGGCATTTCCTCTGAGCTCAGAAAGAGAGAGAGAGAAAGAGACCGGGAAAAAGAGAAGACAAGAGAGAGAGAGACAAGAGGACAAGAGAGAGAGAGAACCTGTTGGAGAGGAGTCTTCACAAAGACAGATTAACCTGACATCATACAGCACTGAAAGAGGAAAAACAGGAGGGACAGATTGAAGAAGAGAGGAGGAGGAGGAGGGGCAACATCTGAAGAGGAACTTCAACTGACTTTAAACTGAACAAACAAGCTGGAGAGGAGAAGAAGAATAAAAAGTGGGAGTTCTGTTACAAGAAGGAAGGAGAGGAGACAACGGAGAGAAGAACGTTGAGGCGCAGAGGAGGGAAAAGACGAGAGAGAGAGAGAGAGAGAGAGAGAGAAGAGAGAGAGAGAGAGAGAGAGAGAGAGAGTCAGCGTGTGTATGTCAGCGTGTGTGTCATGATGGGTTAGCCTTCCCTGACCCTGTCTCAGTTCTCTGGCATCGCTAGAGAACAAGTCCTAGACAGACAAAAAGAAGAGAAAGAACGAAGGAACCTCGGAGCAACAGAAAGAAGGAGAGAGGGGGAACGAGAAGAGAGAGAGGGAACGAGAAGAGAGAGAGAGGGAACGAGAAGAGAGAGAGGAGGATGAGTGTGTACACTCTGAACCTGCGGGTGTTCTGGCCTCTGTTGACCTGTGTGTTGACAGGTCTGGTTTTCCACCACCACATAACCCACTGGCTAAGCCCAGAATCAGGCCCAGAATCAGGCCCTGATCCTGGGTACGAGGCTGGGACAGAGCCCTGCTCTGACCAGGGCCCTCCTGTCTTTTTCTCACTCATCAAACTACTACTGGCCTGTGTCCTCTGCTACCTCTTCATAAGGTACACAGTCCACACACATCATATCTTCTCTCTTTCTCTATCTTACTCTCGCTCTCTCTCTCTCTCTCTGTCTGTCTCTCTCTCTCCCACTCGCTCTCAATTCAGTTAAATTCAATTCAAAGGGATTTATTGGCATGGGAAACATGTGTTTACATTGTGTTTACATTGTGTTTACATTGTGTTTACATCGCCAACGCAATTGAAATGGATAATGTACAAAACTGAAGAAGAAAAAAATAATTACAGTAAATATTACACACAAAACTTCCAAGGAAAATACATTTTAAATGGCATATTGTGTGTGTGTATATACAGTGTTGTAATTATGTGCAAATAGTCAAAGTACAAAAAGAGAAAATAAATAAGCATAAATATAGGTTGACCTTTTCTTGTGGCAGCAGGTCACACATCTTGCTGCTGTGATGGAACACTGTGGTATTTCACCCAGTAGATGGGAGTTTACAAAATTTTATTTGTTTTCAAATTATTTGTGGGTCTGTGTAATCTGAGGAAATATGTCTCTCTAATATGGTCATACATTTGGCAGGAGGTTAGGAAGTGCAGCTCAGTTTCCACCTCATTTTGTGGGCAGTGGGCACATAGCCTGTCTTCCCTTGAGAGCCATGTCTGCCTACGGCGGCCTTTCTCAATAGCAAGGCTATGCTCACTGAGTCTGTACATAGTCAAAGCTTTCCTTAAGAAGGTTTGGGAATCATTTCCTTTTAGGTGGTTGTATAATTTAACATCTCACTTCTGAGTTTGATCATTAATTCTACTCTCATGATTATTTGTTGTTTTACGTAGATTTTACAAGGATTTTCCATGGTTGTTGTTGATGCATATCCCACGGTAATTATCGGGTCAAATGTGTCTCCACTTTTGTGGATTGGGGTGATCAGTCCTTGGTTCCAAATATTGGGGAAGATGCTGTTAAAGAGTTTTATTATAGCCAATTGGAATTTGTAGTCTGTATATTTTAACATCTCATTTAGGATGATGTTAAAGAGTTTTATTATAATCTGTATATTTAACATTTCATTTAGGAGACAATTAACTCAACAGGCCTTTTTTTATTTTGTCCTGTAGTTCATTAAATATAGTGGAGAATCCAGTGGGTTCTGGTAGTCTTAGTTATAGAGCCAAACATATTGGAGAATCCAGTGGGTTCTGGTAGTCCAAACATATTGGAGAATCCAGTGGGTTCTGGTCGTCTTAGTTATAGAGCCAAAATATTGGAGAATCCAGTGATTTACCAAACATTCAGAATCCAGTGGGTTCTGGTAGTCTTAGTTACAACTATTGGAGAATCTTCATTATAGTATTGGAGAATCCAGTGTTCTGTAGTCTTAGTTATAGAGCCAAACATATTGGAGAATCCAGTGGGTTCAGTCTTAGTTATAGAGCCAAAAATATTGGAGAAGTGATTTACCCATTCATCTTACGTTTCGGAGTCTTCATGTTGTTGTTTGTTTAGTGTTTTCCCAGAAGTGGTTAGAGTCATGGATTCTTCAGTTACATTGAGCTGATTTCTGACGTGCTGTTCCTTCTTTTCCGCAGTGTGTTTATGAATTGTTTTAGTGATTCACCATTGTGAAG